>NW_026929081.1:0-37725 GCF_032062105.1 Saccostrea cuccullata | reverse complement strand
CTTAGACACAATCGTTTCTTTGACTGTACTTTTAAAAAAGATAATCTTTTTTCTTAGACACAACATGTTTCTTATCACCATGGTACTCTTTTCTTAGACATAAATCGTTTCTTATTTACCTCTGTATAGAAGGCATCTTTTCTAAACATTTGGGTGGCCGTGAAAACGGCCGTTGGGTAGTATTTTTTATACAGGGTTTATTCCCTGTGAGGCCTGCCTCTTCCACAGAACTCCCGTCTCTCAGAGAGGGGTGGTCTCTGGTTGCCGGTCAACGGCTCCATGAAGTCCGGTCTAGCGGGAACTGGGGGTGGTGGTCTTCTAGGCCGAGGTCTTAAGCCTGTCACTCCGCGGGGGGGGGGGGGGGGGGGGGGCAAGTTGCTAGGACGCCGGCGTCTGCATAGCGGACAACATCCCGGGGGTGAGGTCTGGGCGACCAGTACCTTAGAGCACCGGAAACAGGCGGGCCTGTTCCGGCACTCTGCACACACATAGTTTGATAGCTGGTCCTCCTCGAGGCACACCGAGCACTGGTCAATCCGGGAAACAGCGACCTTAATCCCCCATACCGGAATTGGGCCCCTCGGTACCTCTGGTTCCCTGACTGCTGGGGGTGGGGTTGACCGCTGTTCCTCCTCAGATTCACTGGTCGTTGCCCACTGGTTGTTCACTGGGGGTGACCAATCCGTCTCTGATCATCCGGACGCTCCCTGCATCTGACTTGGGGACCAGGTGGGGGTAGATGCTCGTGAAGGAGGGGACGGGCTCCTCGGTGAGTATCCAGGCGGGGGGGGGGGGGAAGGATTCCGGTAGGCCTCCGGACTGCTCAATGGGGCTGAATATCCACCCGATCCCTCATCTTCTCCCTCATGGTCTTGTTCTGCCCGTCTGTATGGGGTCAGTATTCTTCTTCTGTGCCTCCGTCCTCTCCGCTGCTGCCTCCGTAGATCACTGGCCAGGCCCAGAGTGGCGATAGGCCATCTGGCCAGTTCCCGGTGGGTTGTGATGTCCCTCACTATCCAGCAGGCAAGCACCTCACATCCCTCAATCAAGTAGAAATTCTGTAGATCTTCTTGGTTAATCAAAGAAAAATTGGGAAGATTTCCTGAAGCCATTGCACACGTACACCGAAAACTGGTACTAACGAATGACGCCGACTACTGGCGAGCGTCTGTATTTATGCACAAATTACGGACGTTTAAGAGAGCACCTCGATGGCGAGAGCCGAAATATCATGGCGAACTGAAATTGTGTGTGATTTGTACTTTGGGACTTATATATTTTCATGGATTATTTAGTATGTTTTCATAGTTGGATTCCATCATGATACAGGTCTAAACAAGGTAAGTTTCCTGCTTCTTTTCATACTAGAATTGATACATGACATGCATCCGTCGGGGAGAAAAGAGTAAAAAACCTCGAAGCGACGAGGCGAAATTCCATGACCCGAGTGTATAACACTGGGTGAAAAAAGTGGTTTCCCATCATGGGAAACTTTATGGAAACCACATGGAAACCTCAAGTTTACATCATGTTTCCCAGTGGTTTCCGTAGCGGATGCTAGGTTATTCCGCCAAGTTTCCGTGACACGGAAACCCCCTACGCTCCGATTCCATAAGGTATCCCGTACCACGGAAACCTCTGTAAACCTGAAGTTTCCCGAACATCCATGTAGTTTCCCGTAATGGGAAACCTGAAGATTCCACTGGTTTCCAGAATCAGGAAACTTGATGGAATCGGAGCGTAGGGGGTTTCCGTGGAATGGAAACTTGGTGGAATCTTTAGGTTTCCTTTTACGGGAAACTACATGGAAGCTCGGGAAACCTCACGATTCCTAAAGTTTCCTTGACTCAGGAAACCATATGGAATCGGAGCGTAGTGGTTTCCGTGGAATGGAAACTTGATGGAATCTTAAGGTTTCCTTATACGGGAAACTACATGGAAGCTCGGGAAAGCTCACGATTCCTAAAGTTTCCTCGACTCGGGAAACCATATGGAATATGAGCGTAGTGGTTTCCGTGGAATGGAAACTTGATGGAGTCTTAAGGTTTTCTTTTATGGGAAACTACATGGAAGCTCGTAAAACCTTATGATTCCTGAAGTTTCCTTGACTCAGGAAACTATGTGGAACTTTTGTAGCACTTTCTGTGTGGCGGAAACTTGGTGGAATTATCTAGAGTCCCATTCCTGGTGGAAATTACTGGGAAACTTCAAGATTCCCTAACTTTTCTAAAGGAAGCAATGTGAAATAATGGGTATTCTTTTAAAAATCTATCAAAAAAATTTATTACATGTAAAAGAAAAAAGCATTACCATTTTATATGTTTAATAAATTCATTTGATGTACAAAAACTGTAACTGAATTTTTCAATGATATCAAAATATTAAATAAATTCATATATCTTAGATAAACAATGGAACAGTCTTTCACATTTAAGTCCATTCATAAGGGTCATTAAGTACTTCTTTCAACATCAGTTTCCTGGTTTTCTTCACATCACCTATTATCTGCAATATTCATACAAAATTATTATATGATGTCAGAATTATAATGCTTGAATATAACTTAGAAATCTGAGAGATCAGTCAATGTCCTTTAATATACCAATATCAATAATTACTTTCCATGACAATGATTTCAGCATTTACCGGTAATGTATCTCTTTAATATTTAATGCTTTATGAAAAAATAACATAATATAAATAATGTTTTCAGCCTTATTATGTCATTGAGAATATATTACTCCATGTATCTCATACTAAGAACCCTGCTTTAAGTTTGATTAGTTTGAGAGAAAACATACCCTTTATAATAACAAAAATATTAGGGGGAGATTTTTTTTTTAAATTTTGATATTCGACCTAGAAATTGGTTGAAGATCATTGCAGACCCTCCATCCCATTGCACAAAAGCTAGATTACACCAGATTTTAAATAAAGATATACAGTAGATTTTGATACTAACCTTTGACCTAGAAAATTAGTCCAAGGTCACTCTTCATCCTCTATCCACAGGCTCTCAGTCTCTGTAGTTAAAGTTTGAGAGAGAAATATGCGAAGAACAAGTGATTTCAGATGGAGTGATGGGTAGACACTGTCTTAGGGCATCCACAGAACAGGACCTAAAAATAATGCAATATATATGTATTACAGTATATATACACATGTACTTGTATGTTAATGATTTATCATATGCTGCATTGGGCACATATGATTTTATCATGGTTTAAGTATACATGTATCTTATGAGTAATTCTATACCGGTATTGCATGTACGCTCAGTTTATTTTAGAAATAAATAACAAGTTTATAAACTTCAATGGGAGAGATACCACAAATGTAATATATATAAACAAGTAATTTAATTTTTTTTTTTTTACATATATTGACCAACATTATTTACATCCATTCATCATGTTCATGAATTGGCTGATCAAAATTCAGTCAGTTTTAGATCTATATGATATACCATAAAGGACTTTCACATTTACAAAAGTTATTCCCCTTCGCAGGGTCGATCTGGGGTCAACCGGCTTAAGACGCTGTTTTCCCTCTTTAACCGTACCAACTTTGAGGGACAATATCTTAGAAATAAAATCTGTATGAACATATTCATTATGATTTTCATGTTGCCCCCATACTCTGGCAATACAGATACAGATCGTAATTGTCCAATATTTTTGAAGATTGAAAATATTAACAAGTAACTTAAAAAGGACAAAGTGGGAAAAATGAGCGATACACCGACAATTGGAGAAAACTCTTAGGAATGTGAAATTCGTCTATTGGTGATGACAATTCCTGTTTTAATGTCACTGAAAAATTAAGAGACATTAAAAATTTAAGCCCTATTGTCATACACGCATGCTGTTTTTTCATCCATATAACCTAGCTTTTAGTATCATAAAATTTACCAAAATTTAATACTTCAAATAATTTCATTGAATATCTATAAAATAAAGGAAACTCTAAAAACTTAGTGACTTGCAGAAATTATTCCTTTAAGAGAAAAAAATCTATCATATTTCATATAAATATGTGCATAAGGCCAAAAAAAATTAATAAATTGTTTCTCAGGCCAAAAAAATCTAAAATCAATGCGGCAGGCAGGCTTTTTTTTTTTTTGAAGCAGGATGTAGTCTACACCTTTTTTTAAAGTCATTTGTTCAATAAAATGATGATATCTACTAATTCTTAAGTTTTGTTCTCTGAAATTAGTTATAACATGTATTCAAATTTAAATAGTGTTATTCCAAACATTTATTTCAAAGCTGACTTATAAAATACTGTAGATTTAGAAGAAAGATATTGTTTTTCTAATAAAAATGTCTATCTTAGCATTTATGAAAAGGGCAATAACTCGATTTTTTTTTCAACTTGGAAAAATAGAAAATTGGGTTATTTCCCTTTTCCATATGTCAATAAAATTGATCAATGCGGCCGTTTTTGAACTGATGCGGCCGTGCCTGAGAAACTATTGATTAATTTTTTTTGGCCTAATGAGCCTTTTTTATTCATTTAGAACATATGGTATGTGCCTCATTTCCCCAAGAAATTTTCAAAGACAATGGACTATCTGTAAGCAGAAATCATTTCTGTTTACCTACATTGGAAAAATTTATGAAAATAATTAATTTCCTATTTTTTTTATTTTAAATAATGCTAAAAATAATTTAATCTATTAAAAATAATCTAACTGACTGTAAAATAACATTTTTCATAATCTTAATCTATGGGCAGATCACTCTAACTTCATAAAACTACCTGATATTAAAGTAGAACTCTTTAGTGTGCAGTTTTTAGAGCTTCCTTTAAGTAATCAAAACACTGACCAGCAAGAAATCAGTTAATAAGCATTTCCTTTTTTTCATTCAAATTTTTGGAGAGATCTCAGAGTTTTTTCCTGTTCAATTCAGGTCCAAGACGACAAAGTTTTATTGAAGTGTATGTATTAGAGAACTGATTGTATGTCAATCATAGCAATACACACATAACATGGAGGGAGCAAATTGTTTCAGCCCTAGCTTTTACATAAAACTTCTTGTAGCTCACAGCTGATATACCACAGTTCAATATTTAAATAAAATTTAGAATCTTTTTTTTTCAGGCAATTGTCATATACATACTAATCATGAATGAATTACCACTAACCAAATGACCACATCCTGAATCATCATACATTTTCTATGATTTTATCTCACTAGTTTTCTTTTAAAGTCACACAGTTTTCTTCTCTCTGAAATGATAAATTATGTCCAGGTACTATTGCATTCTAATTTAAACTAATTATGTAATAGCATTAGCAACAACCGGGATGGAAGAAAAAATAACCAGAAGTCTCTGTCGAGACTGTAGCTCTACTGGTTTGTACTTATCAAAAACTGATGCACAGAATTATGTATCTTAGTACAGTCTACTTGTGTGCCAAGTTATATTGAAATAACTCAAATTTAAGGAGGAGTACTTTTTGCTGACAGAAAAACAGCTAGACAGATGGACGGACGCATTTCTATTGCATAAGCTATTATGGTCTCTGACCAGTAGAGCTAAAACCAAGATGCGCTTGTGAAACGCAGCAACAAAGTTCGAAAATGCAATTTTTTTTAGCATACAGGTCACAGTCAAGATCACATAATCATTGTCCTTGCTGCCATTTGAAAGCACTTCATTAGTGGAGTATGCATACTAAATATGAAGCCACTATCTTGTATAGTTCTAAAGTTATGGTGAAGGTTTAAGTTGACGACAGACACTCCGACAGACACACAGATATACAGTTATGGCAAGAGTTTGAACATTATAACTTGGTATACACACAGCCACTTCAAGGTATCAAGGGTAAAATTCACAGGGATCAAGGGTTTCGAGAGATCAGGAGTTCGAGAAATCAAGAGCAAATCTGCTTAGTTATATAGTGGAAAAAATCGGGACTGGAGACTCACTTCAAGCGATCAAGAACTTCCGAGAAATCGAAGTTCAAGCCATCAAGAGTTACCTGCATATACAGATATAAGAAGCATGTTATTATTTGCAATTTTGACCTAATGACAGCTAAATCTGTTCAGTAAGACAATACCGTGTACATGTATGTAAGTAGTTTTATTGTGCATGATTATTTACTTATTTTCTTGATCTTCTTAACTTGAAGTGTTCTGTATTTCATTACCAAGTTTGTAATAAACATAATGAAACATACCCTTTTCCACATCACATCCTGTATCAGACCTTCCACCAATATCAGCCCTAGGGCCTCTGTCCCTCTGGCTGATATTGGTGTCTCGGGCTAGGATGTGATATGGAAAAGAGTATCTATTATTTGCTATACACTGACCTACTCAGGTCAATAATTGTGAAAATCAGAAAAAACTCATAATTCAAGCTGATGATTCATTTGCATTTCTTGACATACTATCAATATTAATTCACTATCAGGCTTTTCTTTTTTTTACATCTTCATCTCAACAGGTTAGACATTACAAAAAAAAATCTTTTGAGCAGTAAACTATTTCAATAAACAATAAAACAAACCTAATCTCTTCAGAAAAGTGGACAGGCTTTCACCTACATTCACTTTTTATGTATATTTTTCCTCCATATCATCGTCATGCATATGATTAAGGGTTGTGCTACAGTATTGACTACAATCTATTCCAACTGTTCTGATGAGGATATCATTCATGAATAATCGGATAAGCTGAGATTGAAGACACTTTTTGTAAAAATATCGATGCTTTTATCAAAGTTTTGAACCAAAAATATTTAATTTATACCTTGCCATAAGTCGTAAGTTCCAAAAAAACAAGAGTTGGCTATCCGAAAAGTCAGAAAACACATGTATTCAAACCGGATGTTCTACAGTCTGAATTTAACTACGAAACCATGCTCGGTGTAACTATTATCATCCGGATAATTTGAGCGGGGTTAAAAATATTTTTTTTTAATTCCGAAAAGTATTCATTTATATATAGAGAGAGAACATACATATGGAGCATACGTTTTAATAAACATGATAAAAGGCGAAACGTTGCCATTTTACAACATACAGCATGCACATGCACGGTGCCTTTGGGGCCTCCATAATCTAAGTTATGCTGTATCACTGTCTTAAATTTCTCTCTCTCTCTCTCTTTCTCTCTGCAATATATACACTTAACAATTTAAAACTTAGGTATCCAACTTTTCAAAATGGCGTCAGAACAAAAGTTGCCTCCGATAGTGAAGATTTGTTGTTGCCAAATATTACAACTATTTACCGTAAAAAGTTAACAAAAATATTCGTACACTAATCCTTCATCGTTGGCCATTGCATTTATCACAGTCTTAAAGACACTGGGTGGTGAAACCATCTTAACTTTTCACATTTACTAGCTGCTTACACCTTCTTCTTCGTCCTTCTCGATCCTCCAAAAACAGTCTAGACGAACTCCAAAAACGGCGTGAACTCCAAAAAAGAAGTCTTTGGCTCCGTCATGCATTGCGGCAAAATGGCTTCCGATGTAAACAAACGATGGATTGTCGTTCGCTTTCTCCACAAATACGACTGAATAATGGCTGTATTTAGTGAATTTTTACTGGATTTCAATTTTAGTTGAATAAATAATTGTACCCATTAAATTATTAAGTGATTATTGACTTATTTATCACTCTGTATTCTTGCATAATAGTGATTTGGGATATATGAACGACACCGGGATTCAATAAAGTCGGTAAGAAATAATTTTCTAACTTTATTGTCCCCTTTATTTAAATTTTATGCCATTCCTACTATAAAGATGCTAAAATTTTACTTCTAAAACACTTATATATCGTTTTTTTTTTATGAAAAACGCACAATATTGGCGGCGGAGAAGAGATATTAACAGGTTCGATTTGAGAAGACTTTTTAACCGTAATTTTAAAAGAATGATTTTTTTAAGTTCTTAAACTCATAAATCATAAATTATAATTCTAAAAATGTTTTCATGATTATAACTATTCATATGTGAAAACATTAGGTATATAGCGATAGTGATAACTAACGCTCTCAATATTCAGGATTATATGACGAAATAATATTACAAATAGGTAAAAAAAATTCGGTCAATGTTTAACAGTTACAACATATATATTACATTGTTCAATTTTACATATTCTTCCCTTTTATTATATATATTTAATTCCCAAGCGTTTATTTTTCTTTGTATTTGATCTAACTTAAAACGTGAACTTTCTTCAAAAAAGCCTCGGATGAAATGTGGAAACTGAATGGATTCTCATGTAACTGTCACCTGATCGACTCTTATTTATGATTAAACCCATCAATTCAGTACTTTTTTACATGTAATCATGTTTATTATTGGTAAGATGTATTTACAATGCAGTTGCTCATTGCTGATCTAAACATGCTGAAATTCACTCGTACACGATAGACATGAAAAACAGAGGAAATTCGAACTGAAAATTCGCCAGCGTTCCTTGCTTACAAAATAAACTCCTAAAATCAGTAAAAGAAGTTCTAAAATGACTAACTTAGTCACTACAAACAAATTATCAACCACAGAGATGTTTTCATAAGATTACGACCGTTTAATTTGTATTTTGTATCCTACTTGTACGATGTCTGGCTGAACCTCGAAGTTGGTCAACTTTGACTTGAAATTAAAAACTATTTGCACATGAAATCAAAATTCTAACAAATACGTTCTCTAAAACCATTTATTATTAATCATTTCTGAGAACTTACATTATTGTAAGGTAAGCCAATTTTTTGCAAAAACACTTTTTATAAGAGCCCACTTTTCACGATTTTTCACCGTTTTTTATATAACTGCGCATGCGTTGGACTCGTTTTTTGGAGTCTTTTCTGGACTGAAATTCTCACTTCCGTTAACGCCGTTTTTGGAGTTCGTCTAGACTGAAAAATGGCGCCTCGGGAAATTGACCAATGAAATAAAGCGCCTACAGAGCGACGCAGGATGGGAAATATTAACTGTTTACATTCACTATGATTAAATGTGATTATGAGATCAAATATTAGAATTTAATTAAGTTTTCCCCTTTTCATGGAATAAAAAGAGGGGCTCCTAAATATTTTTGCCGATATGATGTGTAGGCCTAGTATATATTTAGAAAAAAAAACGGTTAAATACATGAGGCAAGAGCAGAAAAAAAATGTTTCTTGCTTGACACCTCAACTTATTTGCCTTCGGGATATGGGTTTCAGGGCTTGGTTGTTGGTAGTGGCCGTCCTTGTTGAAAGTAATCCCTCCCCCCCCCCCCCTCCCCGCTTCTTTTAACTGTTACATGTATGATTATGAATTTAAAATGTCACACCAAAAGATGTTAAATTTTTAAAAGCACATTTTTTTTATTGTGAACTTTCCACAGGAATCCTAAAAGGCATGAAAATGAGCTACAATTATACAGTGGAGCCTCATTTATCCGGACGCTTTGGTTCCCAGTCAATTTTTCTGGATATGTGAAGCATCCGGATACCTGAATCACCGGTTAAACAAGACAAAATAACATTAAAAAATTCCGTTCCGATGAAAAATCGTCCGGATACTGAAGCATCCGGATATCTGGTGTCCGGATATCTGAAGGTCCACTGTAATATGATTATCAAGAACATTTTTTTTTTATTTCAATAGTGATGATTGAAAAGTTCGGTGATTAATACTTCATTGCTAATAAATTGTTGTGTTTTTTTTGGGGGGGGGATTAAATTACTAATTGAACTCCCTCCTTTTCGGGGTTTAATTACATTTTGAGCCTGCTATCAATATAACTGGTGGACCTGCTAGACTTTTCTCTAATTGCTACATGTACATTGTACTTTAAACTCCTTCGCCTTTAGCTCAAAAAAAATTCCCACATCATTTTAACACGTAAAATTGTTAAATGTATCAGAATGTTGAAAACCTTTTTCTTAGGAGAGTTATATCTCTAGGTGGAACAAAACTAACATCTTATCAAAGGCAGGAAAATATAACAGTATTTTAATTCAGTATTTTAGTCGTGATTGGCATAAGTGAAGTCATGGGAAAGATTATGTCGAAAGTCATCTATACTCGTTGATGTGCAGGGCTGTACTTATGCATACAGCTTTAGCTGGTCCCGCCCTGTATTTCTTTAATTTTTTTTTTTCGTTAAGAAATCTGGTAAGGTATGCTAGTAAAAATAAAACCCCGGTTAGTTTATTACTCTAACGGAAATTACTTTCCTACAGGCCTGAAGATCGAGTCTATTAGTCACGCAAGTTTTTTTTTTAAAAAGAGTAGCATGTCGGCGAATAGAAATAAAGTAGTGTACAACATAGATAAAGAAATGTTTGTTGAAGTATTGACAAACTTCATACCTTTATAGAATGAAATCAACAAAAACTGCACAAAAATACAATCGTGACAATTATACAATGGATTAATTATACAATTAATTCTTTTAATAGATTGCCTTAACATGAACTACTTTAAAAGCCATTGTTCTTAAGGAAAACAAAATCATGCAAAATATTATAGACTTTTCTTTATCTAGAGCAATGGCCTTTGGAGAAAAAAAAAATGGCTGAAAATTTTAAAGTTTGTTAAATATAATGTATGTACATTTAGGACCCTACATTGTAATTTCATGCGAAAAGTGCAGGCGTTTACTACACGGGAATCTGCGTACATATTTAAACAAAAAAGGGGAAAGAAAAAACGTTTTATGTGATGAATTATATTATAAACATTTATCTAATAAATGTCTTTGTAGTACGTTAGATTACAAATCTCACACAAAAAACCATCAACAATATTAAATACAGTTTTGATTTCACATTGATCTATTAACGTCATTCTGATTTAATATAATTATACACGACGAGAATTAAGATCTATTCAGTACCTATAGAAAATTAATTAATTTCTAAAGAGGATAGTTTTATTTTAAATCAGTAATGAAAATTGAAATAAAAATTCTAAATAGTTTGTTCTTTCATTGAACTTCTTAAATGTAGGTTATTTTATAAATATGTTCTCTTGTATAACTTTATTTATGGAATATACAATTCTTTAAATGATAAAAGAAACACGAATCATCATCTTAATTTAAAAGAATTTTCCGTCGGAGACTGTGTGTGTACATGCTCGACAACAGCCCATTGTTCCCTTTAGGTACAAAACCGTCTCAATTCACATAGAATATACAAAAACTACACAGTGACAGGTGTCTTCGCGGCACGTGTCTCCACCTGAAATGGCACGTGAGGACAGGTGTCCCTAATTACACAGGCCGACCATAGTGACTTTTTCAAGGGGGGGGGGGGGCTTCTCAAGGAAAAAATGAAAAGCAACGCACCCACTCCCAATAATAAAAATAATTATTTAATAAATAAAAAAAAAACCAATATTCACTATTAATAGTAAAATACTAGTATGATAATACTCAACCCCCAGCCAATTCGATGAATGATTCTTATCTGACCAGTTTATATTAATATATTAATTCATATTAAAACAAAATCTTTATCACTTTCTAAACTTGTATTTAAAAACTTGAAACACTAAAAATGTAATTTTGACAAACCAACTGAAGTATTTATTTCCTGACGGATTACCCCGGTATATAAGCAATGCCAACCTCTGGTATCTAACACAAATGCCTGGTAAGGTACCTTGATGTCTTGTGAATACATGTAATCATGTAAAAATAATTCTTCAATGTCAATTGCAAAATATTGGGAAAACCAGAAGTCTCTGTCGAGACTGTAGCTCTACTGGTATGTACTTATCAAAAACCATTGCACTATTTTATGTATCTTTGTGTAGTCTACTTGTGTGCCAACTTATTTTGAAATCAAACTAGAACTGTAGAAGGAGTAGCGTTTTAAAGGAATTTCACAGAAAATTCTATTTTTAGTAACCATGGCAACACCGTTCATCGAAATTAGAAACCGATGCACTATTCTATGTATCTTAGGGTAGTCTACTTGTGTGCCAAGTTATACTGAAATCAGACCAAAACTGTAGAAGGAATAGCGTTTTTAAAGAATTTCACAGAAAATTCTATTTTTAGTAACCATGGCAACATCCTTCATCGAAATTAGAAACCGATGCACTATTCTATGTATCTTAGTATAGTCTACTTGTGTGCCAAGTTATATTGAAATCAGACCAAAACTGTAGAAGGAGTAGCGTTTTTAAGGAATTTCACAGAAAATTCTATTTATAGTAACCATGGCATCATCGTTCATCGAAATTAAAAAACCGATGCACTATTTTATGTATCTTAGTGTAGCCTACTTGTGTGCCAAGTTATATTGAAATCAGACCAAAACTGTAGAAGGAGTAGCGTTTTAAAGGAATTTCACAGAAAATTCTATTTTTAGTAACCATGGCAACACCGTTCATCGAAATCAAAAACCGATGCACTATTTTATGTATCTTAGTGTAGTCTACTTGTGTGCCAAGTTATATTGAAATCAGACCAAAACTGTGGAAGAAGTAGCGTTTTAAAGGAATTTCACAGAAAATTCTATTTTTAGTAACCATGGCAACACCGTTCATCGAAATCAAAAACAGATGCACTATTCTATGTATCTTAGTGTAGTCTACTTGTGTGCCAAGTTATATTGAAATCAGACCAAAACTGTGGAAGGAGTAGCGTTTTAAAGGAATTTCACAAAAAATTCTATTTTTAGTAACCATGGCAACACCATTCATCAAAATTAAAAACCCATGCACTATTCTATGTATCTTAGTGTAGTCTACTTGTGTGCCAAGTTATATTGAAATCAGACTAAAATTGTAGGAGGAGTAGCGTTTTGAAAAATTGTTTACAGACAGACGGACAGACAGACGGACAGACAGACAGACAGACGGACGGACGCCGGACGCATTACTATCGCATAAGCTCTTCTGGTCTCTGACCAGTAGAGCTAAAAATTAATTATTTTATTGAGGAACGCCTCACCTGTCCTTAATCAGTAATCGTAACTTGACATATTTCTTTATTTACTTTTAATCGATCTTTTTAGTAAACCTTGTCTGTAAATAATTTCATTAAATGTACCCTTCCTTAGCTCTTCCATTTTTTCAAAGGAACATTCATCATAGACAGCTCCAAGAAAGTGGGATCGGAAATGATTGATTTCTACATAACTGCATGCACCTACTTTTTTCTATTCCACTTCACGCATTCTATACGAGTTTACCAAAACTTATGTGATAAATCAAATTCAAAATTAAATTAAATTAAATAAAATTCAGTTAAATAAAATTAAATTAAAATTGAATTGCGTTCACGGTGCTGAAATATTAAATAAATCACACAGAAATACACATCTAGTTATTTTAACTGTTTGAAGTTAATTATTTTGATACAGCATATAAACACTTTTGAAATATTTCTATAATTGGTAAAAATATGGTAACATAACTGAATATTAAATTTTTTGTAAAATAAAAGGTAGGTGGGTTAGTATTGAGATATACTTTCAAAGTTTTCCTGCCTGGGAAACATGGGGAAAACTACACATTGGTGGCTTCCATGTCGGGAATCTGTATGGAAACCACTGAGTCATGTTTACTTGGTTTCCTATCTTGGGAAACTTACGGGAAACCACAGGTTGGATGTTTCCATATCGGGAATCTACATGAAAACCACCGGGGCATGTTTCCATGGTTTCCTATCTTGGGAAACTTACGGGAAACCACAGGTTGATTGTTTCCATATCGGGAATCTATTTGGAAACCACCGGGGTATGTTTCCATGGTTTCCTATCTTGGGAAATTTACGGGAAACCACAGGTTGATTGTTTCCATGTCGGGAATCTATGTGGAAACCACTTTGTGGTTTCCATAAAATGGAAACTATTTGGAAACTACTGATGTCACGATTCCCATATGTTTCCATCGGGTTTCCAAATTTGGGAAACCTGGCTTTTCATCATGTGTAAAATAGGCCTCTTAAGTCTTTTTAGAGGCTGAGACCAGGAAAACTCATGTGGGTTAGGGAGAAGGGACCTAGTGCCGATATAGTTTTTATTTCAAAAGAATCATGATCAGGGTAAAAATCAAGCTGAAATAGGTTTACCTATGGACACAATGGGGGTCAGAGGTCACGGATTTTCAGAAAATCATACTATGAGATACATAAGGATTCTTGGAATCTAGCCTTTATCTGACTGATATTTTAAGAAAAATAGAATGTCATGAGATTAAAAACAATTCGTATCTACTTTTCAGATCCTTTACAAGTCTTGATGGTTTGTTTTTTTACCAAAATCGAACACTGTAGTGTCATGGGGTGTCAACAACGTATGACATACACATCCCCCTGATTTTTTAAGTAACCAGATCTTTTATTAAAGAAAATTTTACATGAAAAGAATCGTATTGCTTTGAAAACCATTCGTATTTACTTTATAGATCATGATCTACTCTATATTTTTTATGTTTGATCAAAAACCATACACAGACTGCGCGTCTAAAAAGAATTCAAGATGGCGTCATAAATAACATAACACTGACGTAGTATTACATGATTTTATTTTTTAAAGACTAACAAAGCTTCTAAGTGTCGAATTCTCCTCCGGAATCGTATTCGATCAGCTACTGATTTCATCCAGGGACTTCTCCGGTCTTCGGGGGGTAATTCGTAGATTTGATTGAGGCTGGTATTAAAAGTCACTGATTTCCTAGCATGTGTGAAATTTCCATCCATTTTATTCCGTATTGAATACATACTTTCTCCATCGCATCTATTTCCTGCCACAGTAAAATCACTTTGGCCGATTGAGGATGGGTCAGGAAACTGTACGGCTTTCCGAAATAATGGATCAGGTACACTCCGTACCATTTCTGGGGCAGAATTGTTTTCATATGTCGACATAGGAAATGTACTGTAGCTAGTCTCCCCATGGTCGCATGATGTGATAAGGCTAGGCATTGTAACCACAAATCCTGAGTGGTTTCCATGATAGTGGTCGCTTCCTGAAAAACTTGTTCTGCCTCCGGGGGAAGAGCTTCTTGGTTGTTCTGTGCCCATCGTACTAAACAATCATACCCATCTAAAATCAGAGAGTGAGTGTGTATCAGGGTTGACATGATAGTCGATTGTGAAGAAAGGACCAGACTTTTCTTCTCATTTAAAAGGTAGAAACATATACAGAACGCAGGGTTCAGTGACTCAGGGAAAAAAACGTAGGTAAAACGGAGTGAGGGTGATGCGCGCGAGCGCGAGGGGGGACAAAACGTAGGTCTAACATATTGATGCACACGGCCCTTACACATCCAGCAGGTATATAAACCAGAGCTGAAAATTTAAGATCAGTCTTTGTTGGCACTTCGAACTTCACAGACGTGAAAATATTATGGCAGAAGCAATGATGAATACTCCAGACAACCCTAGTTATGTGACACCTGAAGGGTATGTAGGAGCCCCCATGCCAGAGTCACAGGATGCAGTGGGATTGGACTTGGTCATGTATAATTTTCCAGAATATGTGAATAAAGAAGATATTTGAATACAACTCTGGATGGGATTGTTAACATGCTGACTGGTATTGACAACAAGCTGGATTATATTGCTGAGAAGGTGAGTGATCATGAAAACAAGCTGACTGATCTGAAAAATTACAACACCAGTGAATTTTGTTTGATTCGTGCAAAATTATCCAAATTAGAAGTGAAAGTCACTAACATGCAAGACAAAATGAGAGGAGAAGGAGGAAGCACTTACCAGAAAAAAGAAGGACAAGGGGGATCCGGAGATACTAAGAAAACAAGACAGACGGATCCATGCTACATCTGTAAAGAGTTAGGGCATTGGGCCCCAGATTGTCCCAAGAAAGATTTGTGCTACAAGTGCGGGAAATTTGGTCATTGGGCTAATAAGTGTACAAAGGATGAGGAGGATCAACAATTGGTAAAAGAAATAGAAAAACTGGAGAAAAAGCCTCAGGAACCCAGGACTTCAGGGACACACCAGACCAAACCTTTAGTGAAAGAAGGAGACAAAAAAAAGAAAAAGGAACACAACAGAGAGATTCCAGGCCCCAGCACTACTCACAAGTGGAAACTGTCCCTGACCACCGATAAGGCACAGAAGAAGAAAAAGTAATTTCTGTATTTTGATTCTGAATTAAAAATCTGTTATTGACTGTATTGTGTGTTATTGTTATTGTTTTCAGAAAATCCAGTTTGAACCGGCTGGCTAGGCTTTAGACTGTGAATGAAAACGTGACGTCATAATCACATTCTTGAGTCGCTGCCAAATCGTAGTAGCAGCGTATAGTAAAAAACTATATACAGTGTAAACACAGTGTTGGACATAGGGCTATGTAATGAGTTGAACCCCCTAGCCCCTAAGGGCCCTGTACTGAGTTGACCCACCTATCCCCCATCCCAGGGGGACTGTACTGAGTTGATCCGGCTATCCCCCAGACCCCCAACCTGCACTCAGTTGAACCACCTATCCCCCAGGGCCAAAAGTGCACTCAGTTGACCTCGCCATCTAGACCCCTTATACTACTGTCGTAGTTAACGAGAGTTCTGTTTCCTTTCACTGCATGACTTTATTTTACTTAAAACCTTTATAACTATCGCCCGAAAAACCTACAAAGTATACCTAAATTCCTTTTAATCATTAGAAAATGCTAGATTTTCAACAAACACAATAAAATCATCCTAGAGTTTATCCGGAAAAATCAATAGAACCGGAACCGGAAGTGCTCTCTCGTCAATGTCAAACTGGAGCAGTGGGGAATACATGTAATGAGACATTATGTTACTATTGTAAGCAAGGCACAGGCTTTTTTGGTAAGCCCCCTTGTCATCCTAATCTCAACCCTTATTTACAATGTATGGAAGAAGATAGACGGGTGTGTGACAGCTTTTCCAGCAGCACAGTCTAGAGAAACTAGTGGACGATCTAGTCTCTACAAGGAAAAACATTCAATAAAAGATTTTTTTCTTAAATTGTGTGTGCTCCTTGAGGAATGGTTGTCTTGCTTTGAATTCGTTTGAATGGAGGATAATGCAGTATTTAGCGTTGTGAATTTTTAATTATAGGGTGCCTTAATGTTTCTGCATATTGTGTTCAAGGTTTACAATGAAATAAAGTAAGTTCGAAAAATTGATTTGCTACTTTTTTTTATCCTATATACTTATTAAATTATACTATTAAAATAATTCAATTTAAGAGCGGTGTAAAGTTAAAACTTGCCTGGGGACTTAGAAATTTTGACTAATATATATATGTATGCAAAGAAAAATTCAAATAAAATATGTATCTGCTTTATAGAGACGATTTACATATATTTGGTTTCTTAAGGTAGATCCGGGGTTTACTGTTTGCCTGAAAACATGGGCTAAAAATTTGTCAGCTTACTCCTCTCGTTTGAAATTTTTGTTTCTGAAATTATTTTGAGATTCGTCTGAGTGGTTAAATTGTCATCGTAATTCAAATGCTCTAATGTTGATGAGAACAGGTGACGCTTTTTCAATGAAATATATAGTAAAATGTCCCTTTTCTGCCGGTATAGGCATTTCAAACCCATAATCATAACATTTAAAAAAAAAGCAGACGAATTTTATATTACTCGATACAATGAATGTGAAGGAAATTTAGAATCGATTCACTTAAAAAAATTAATATGTGTTCTCGCTCAATTTCTTGCAAAAAACTTAAAAGTTTTACACTTTTTATCAAAAGTATTATATTTTCATCACAACGTTATTTTACGTCGATGCGACGTCATTGTTTTTGTATGCCTGCATGACTCGACGAAAAAATGAATTAATCAACAAATCACTCAAAATAAAGCATGCGATCCGTGAATTCAATTTCCCGATATAATTATTGCCATAGTTGACCAACAGCGTGGCACTATTTCAAAGTCATGTGTGACTAGGGATGTAGAAAAATTATAAATTTATAACAGATGTACATGGATGAAAGAAAAAAAAACATCTTACAGGATTTGAGATCATTATCAAACATATGTATTTTTTGCATCATTTTTATCTATTAATAAAATGTGACCGATTTTAAATCGGAAATATTGCAGTTGAATTAAAGTAGCTTTATGACGTACATTGTATTCATTTTAACTTCATAGAATGAATTAATTTTGTCTATCCCTGAATTAACAGACTTCAGTTTTCCCTTCAAAATGTCGTAAAGGCCATTTCTTATCATTATTTTGCCGATATATAGAATACTATAGAAAGCATACAGTATACTTTAGAAAACAGGCATCAACAAGCTAATTCAGAGAATTCGTGTCCCCCGCTTAGGGAAAAAGTCGGCTCCCCCTGACTGAATTTGTAGAATTATTAAATGTATACATGTATACTGAAGCAAATAAAATGCATGTATGTCAATATGCATATAAAGATTTGATTGCTTATTCTTCATTATGTGTATAGAAGATTTTTTATATGGAATTTTTATCACACTGTAATGATGATTTTATAACCTCATAAATTTTTCATTTCACATGCTGAATACTATCATTTAGTAAAAAAAAAAAAAAAAGTATTTAAAAAAAAAAAAAAAAAAAAAGAAGGTTCGACCGAGATTCGATCCCGGGATCTCTCACACTTGAGGCGAGAGACATAACCACTACACCACGGAATCGCTTTATATGGTGAGAAGTATATGCAGAAGTGAAGTCACATACATGTATATATTCATGTTCGGTATTCTCAAAATTTTACACAATCCATGGTGTTTGATTTATTTAGCCTTTATTAAACAGTTCTAATAGATGTAATAAGAACATAAAGTCCGCCGAGAACCTGTTTTATACGCAATAACTCTCCTCATGCCCCTGCGCTAAAAATAGCGACATGTAATACTATAAATACTAATAAAACAAACGGGGCGGGGCACTTTGAGAGGGGCGAGAGACGTCCTATGGAGTTTTGATATAAAATTACATTGCATAAGCTCAAAATCTTCTTGAAATATCGCCCGGAAATAATAGTATTTCACACAGACAGAATGTATAAATTTACGACCTTGAACTTTGACCTTTTGACCTCAAAATCAATAGGGGTCCTCCTTAGGCCACAGGGAGTTGTTATATAAAATTTCATTGCAATAGCTCAAATGGTTCTAGAGATATCGTGTGGAAACGAAAGTGTTTTAACAGACAGAATTTGCTTATTTATGACCTTGACCTTTGACCTTTTGACCTCAAAATCAATAGGGGTCTTCTTCAGTCCACAGGGAGTTGCTATGCTAAATTTCATTGCAAAAGCTCAAAGGGTTCTCGAGATATCGTGTGGAAACGAAAGCGTTACAGACAGACAGAAAGACGGACGGACAGACGGACGGACAAACCCAAATTAATATCCCCCACTTTTCAAGCGGGGGACAATTAATACTGTAGAAAACATCACTACTATATGCTCGTGCCCCCTCAATTAAAACGCCTGATACCCGCTCCTTTTTTATGCTTTTCAAGGAATTTTTGGTTGTTGATAGTACCCCCAACTGAAAATATATGCGAGTAGCTGTGTCCCTAGATGAAATTGCTTCCTAATGGCAACTCTTGCCTTGACACCCCCCCCCCCCTTTACTCCCACAAAACACCAATTGAAGTTGTAAGCCTAATCGCTATTGATTGTCAATAATAATATAGGGTCTTAGTTATAGATGACAGTTTATAGGACCTACATATTTTTGTCCCTCGCTTGAAAAGTGGGGGATATTAATTTGGGTTTGTCCGTCCGTCCGTCCGTCTTTCTGTCTGTCTGTAACGCTTTAGTTTCCACACGATATCTCGAGAACCCTTTGAACTTTTGCAATGAAATTTAGCATAGCAACTCCCTATGGACTAAAGAAGACCCCTATTGATTTTGAGGTCAAAAGGTCAAAGGTCAAGGTCATAAATAAGCAAATTCTGTCTGTTAAAACACTTTCGTTTCCACACGATATCTCTAGAACCATTTGAGCTATCGCAATGAAATTTTACATAACAACTCCCTGTGGCCTAAAGAAGACCCCTATTGATTTTGAGGTCAAAAGGTCAAAGTTCACGGTCGTAAATTTATACATTCTGTCTGTGTGTAACACTATCATTTCCGGGCGATATTTCAAGAAGATTTTGAGCTTACGCAATGTAATTTTATACCAAAACTCCCTAGGACGTCTCTCGCCCCTCTCAAAGTGCCCCGCCCCGTTTGTTTTATTAGTATTTATAGTATTACATGTCGCTATTTTTAGCGCAGGGGCATGAGGAGAGTTATTGCGTATAAAACAGGTTCTCGGCGGACTTTATGTTCTTATTACATCTATCATAACTGTTTAATAAAGGCTAAATAAATCAAACACCATGGATTGTGTAAAATTTTGAGAATACCGAACATGAAAACATGAATATATACATGTATGTGACTTCAGTTCTGCATATACTTCACTACGTGTAAAGCGACTCCGTGGTCTAGTGGTTATGTCTCTCGCTTCAAATGTGAAAGGTCCCGGGATCGAATCTCGGTCGAATCTTTTTTTTTTTTTTTTTTTTTTTTTTAAATACTTTTTTTTTTTACTAAATGATATTATTCAGCATGTGAAATGAAAAATTTATTAGGTTATAAAATCATCATTACAGTGTGATAAATATTCCATATAAAAAATCTTCTATACACATAATAAAGAATAAGCAATCAAATCTTTATATGCATATTGACATACATGTATTTTATTTCCTTCAGTATACATGTATACATTTAATAATTCTACAAATTCAGTCAGGGGGAGCCGACTTTTTCCCTAAGCGGGGGACACGAATTCTCTGAATTAGCTTGTATTAAGTGATGTTACCTAAATCATTAACGTCTCTCCTGTTGATAATTACTGAGTATCTACCCCCCCCCCCGCCCCGAAAGAAAAAAAGCCTCAAGAAGAGAAACTTATGTACTTGTCTCAGACAATATTGTTGCGGATAAAAATATTACCAATCTAGGCGTACATCATCACGAAGAAAATGGATACTTTGTATAATGAGTTAGGGACGATTGTAAAACAAATAAAAATAAAATAGATTTGTATATAGACTAAATTAAACAAACAAAACAACATTCATAAAAGTGAACTAAAAAATTAAACTGCAGGGTAGGAGCCAGATACACCGGCGGTGGATCTGTCTTTGTATGGTATCAACAATTAGGCAGTGGTATTTTAGAAATGTACGCACACACAACAGATAGCAGCGTTAAAAACTGCTTACAATGTAAAAGACAACCTTGGTCAAAACATCATTTATTCTCAATTACACACAAAATAC
Source organism: Saccostrea cuccullata (assembly GCF_032062105.1). NCBI lineage: Eukaryota > Metazoa > Mollusca > Bivalvia > Ostreida > Ostreidae > Saccostrea > Saccostrea cuccullata. The sequence continues at coordinate 16,475 of NW_026929081.1, read as the reverse complement.
ACCAAACAACCTTTCATATATATTTCACTTTTTACTGCATACAATACTGCTGAAATTTTTTTTGCCTTGTTTATCTGAACGCGGTAAGCTTTTTACGTCAAATCCTATATGTGACGTCAGCAAACCCGCGATCTACCTTAAATATTATAAAAGGAAAATGCGTGATCGACTTAAAGCATTTCATTTTTTCTGAAGAAATTTTATTCTTCCATACTCGGAAAATTCTTTCTCTCTTTTATGTTTAACTATTCTTAAAATTTCCAGTTTTCATGCATTTTATTAAACTAAAAATTTACTGAAAGATTTCAACGTCATACCTGTTATATAAACATATGTATATTTGGGCGTAGCTTAGGCACCGGAATCAGGGGGTAGGGGGTAGGGGCTAGGGGACTTAGGCAACCCACTTTTTTAAATGCAAAAATATACATGATAAAGGCATTTTAAATTGAGGCTTACCTTTGGGGTGTGTAACTTTTTGAAAGTAAGTAATTTTGTTTTTAAGTGCGTTACCAGATATTCCCACTGATGATTATTTTTTCAGCATAAGGTCATGAAGGAGTTGTCCTTAAGTGATTTTTTAAATTCTGAAAACATGCCAATTTGTGGTATTTTCTAAGCAAAGTAGCTAGAAAACGCGGACATTTCATATCAAATAACTACCATCATTGAAAAAAAAGATCATTTTTTCTCTCAACAAAAAATAAAATTTCTAGATAGAAAACAAATCATTTCAATTCTTGTTTAAATATTTCTACCAAATTTCGCTATCATATGATATCAAATAAGAATACAATAGTCAATGAACTTTTCGAACAACCCCCCTATTTGCTGAATAGTTTATATGTGTCGACAATAAAACTTACGAACTTACTTGTTTTATATAAGACGGCTGATATTCCTTTGCCAGAACTTGTATGTGTTACAGAGTGTAGTAATTCATGAATTACATTAAAGTCTTCAAAGTCTGAAATTGACATGTTATAATGTGTCCTGGTATAGTGCTGATAGCCTTTTTGTTTTACCGTTGGTAAATTTGAAGTCCTATCATTTAAAAATCCTATTTCAAAATCTTACTTGAATAATATAAAGTTCATTTTAAGCACAGGTCACTTACAATTTCCCTATATAACCCGTGCCTAAAACATGACTTAATTTGATATTCAAGCTATTGTGTGATAATTAAATGTATATGAAAAATAAATATATAAAAAACACCAATATAAAAAAGAACAATTTCCTTAGCAGGTGTCGAATTTAATAATGTCCCATTGTGTTTCACTTCATTCGCACACTTAATTGTAAAGTCATTTAAATTTTATGGCGAATCAAAGGACAACGATAACGTATAAAAATACTCAGTTTAAAGTCTATATTTTAGTAAGATAACATTTCAAAAGCCTGCGAACCTCACGGTACTTTACCTTTTGGAACATCTTTAAAAATAGGCAGATGGAATATTAGATATAATTTATAATTGACTTCCTGGTGTATATTAAATACACATAAATATAATGTAGAATTTACCTTTGATTTCAAAATATCTTTATCCTGAGGTAAGATTAGAATTTAATACATTTGTAAGAGTTTAAAATTAAATTAACAATATTGTATTTTTTTTTTTAGATGTAACATATTATGAGCGCTTAATATTTAAATATACATGCCTTTTATTAATTGTCCTGAGCAAAAAGCAACTTCAGCTTAATAATAGAATATCGTATATTAATCTAAATTTTTCTAATTTGCATTTTTAATATATTAATTTTTATTGCAACTTCGAAATTATACTTCGAAGTTCGTCTAAATAGCATTTTGTCCATTAAGGCACTCATTTTAAGTAAATTCTGGAGTAGAAGTCCTGAAGAGAAGGCCTGTCCCTGTATTGTATTTTGATAGATTTTTATTTAAGGAATTATTTGAATTTAAATAATTCAAATCAATTTTTTTCAGGGCAGCCCTGCCCTAGGGTCGACATTCGTACAAAAAATGTGAAAACATATTTCTATCATACTTGTTTATATTTATGGCATAATACCTCATAGTCAGTATAGCTCAGACAGAAAGACCATAGAAACTCACCATCAACATTAGTGTCCTTGCTTCCTTCAACCTGTTTGCACACTTTAATTTTTTTTTAAATTTTCAAATGTATAAAGAATATTTTATTATTTTAATTCAGGCTTTTGCATTTTGCTTATATTTTCTTCCTTAAATCCATGCTTGCTGTTGATATAGAGGACATTTTATTGAATGCAGATTATAAATTCTCTTTAACTAAACGGTATCAACCGGAACTATAACCCAGTGTATGCACAATTTTTTCGGGGACGTGATTCATCTACTTTATGTAACTCCTAACCGCAGATGTCACCAAAAATATCATGCCGCGCTTAAATTGCTGCATCTGCCTTTCAAGAACCATTCTAGGTTATATTACTGTTGTGTCATGGGGAAAGATAATACCCTATGTAGAGTAGATACAGTTTATTCCTCAGAAAAATTGTGTGCATTGGTGATATGTCATAGTAAAATGCAAGAGGAAAATTTACAGATTAGGAAAGAATGTTGTAAGGTCAGGGTCATGTGGACACGCAAATGACTACATGTATAACTTAAGCGATACATGAGAAACAGACATGAAACTACATGTTTGTGGCCTAAAGGTAGCGATTAGAATGGGTATCAATAAGCTTTTTTCTAAAGACTGAAACCATTATCGACCTTAAATTTCAAATCATACATTTAAGGTAGACCGCGGGTTTACTCTTTGCCTGAAAACATAGGCTAAAAATTTGTCAGCCTACTCCTCTCGTTCGAAATTTTTCTTTCTGAATTTGTTTTGAGATTCGTCTGCATGGTTAGATTGTAATCGTAATTCAAATGCACTAATGTTGATGAGAACAGGTGACGCTTTATCAATGAAATATATAGTAAAATGTCCCTGTTCTGCCGGTATAGGCATTTCAAACCTATAATCATAACATTAAAACGAAGCAGACGAATTTTATATAACTCAATTCAATGAATGTGAAGGAAATTAAGAATCGATTCATTTGAAAAAATTAATATGTGTTCTCGCTCAATTTCTTGCAAAAAAAACTTTGAAGTTTTACAATTTTCATCAGAAGTAGTATATTTTCATCACAACGTTATATTACGTTGGTGCGACGTCATTATTTTCGTATGCCTGCATGACTCGGAAAAAAGGAATAAATCAACAAATCACTCAAAATAAAGCATGCGATCCGTGAATTTAATTTCCAGATATAATCCTTGCCATAGTTTACCAACAGCGTGGCACTATTTCAAAGTCATGTGTGACTAGGGATGCAGAAAACTTATAAATTTATAACAGATGTACATGGATGTAAGAAAAAAAAACCATCTTACCGGATTTGAGAACATTATCAAACATATGTATTTTTATGCCCCCTTAAACGAAGTTTCGGGGGTATATAGTTTTTGTCGTGTCTGTCCGTCTGTGTGTCTGTCTGTCTCTCTGTTTGTCCGCAAAAACTTTAACCTTGCCCATAACTTTTGATTCAGTGGAGCTATGACTTTCATATTTCATATATGTATTTCTTGTGACAAGACCTTTCTTTGGGTACCACCAAATCTGACCTTTTGATTTTGACCTTGTAGTTTGACCCTCTTTTACATGAAAATTCTAAAATTTTACTTTGGCCATATCTTTTGAACAGTAGATACCAGGACATTTATACTTCACATACGTAATGATTGTTAAAAGACCTTTCACTGGATACAAATAACCTTGACCTTGTAGATTTCCGTACTTGTGCAAACACTTTAACCTTGGCCATAACTTTTGAACGGTAAGGGATAGGGCTTTCATACTTCATATATGTAATTTTTGTGAGAAGACCCTTCATTGGATACCAAGAACTTAGACCCTTTGACCTTGACCTTTGAAACTGACCTTCTTTAAAAAAGTAAACCTAGACCATAACTTTTAAAGAGTTAGGGCTAGTGCTTTCATACTTTAAATATTTGATCCTTACGACAAGACCTTTCATTTTATAACAATAACTTTGAACCTTTGACCTTGATCTTGGAGTTTGACATATTTTTTAATAAATTCAACGTTGACCATTACTTCTGAACGGTTAGGTCTAGGGCTTTCATGCTCTACATAAGTATTTTTTGTGGCAAGACCTTTCATTTGATATTAATTACATTGACCTTGACGATTTTTGTACTTATTAAAAAATCTTTAACATTAGCTTACTTTCAAATTTCACAATTGTTTTCCAGTGAGAATACCCTACTTTTGGTACCAATTAATTAAATGTGCATTTAGGAAAAGCTTTATCTTTGCTATGTCGCCATACGGGGGCATCAGTGTTTTACAAACACATCCTGTTTGCATCATTTTTATCTATTAATAAAATGTACCCGATTTAAAGTCGGAAATATTGCAGTTGAATTAAAGTAGCTTTATGACGTACATTGTATACATTTATACTTCATAGAATGAATTAATTTTTTCTATCCCTGAATTATCAGACATCAGTTTTCCCTTCAAAATGTCGTAAAGACCATTTCTTATCATTATTTTGCCGATATATAGAATACTATAGAAAGCATACATTATACTTTAGAAAACAGGTATCAATTAATACTATAGAAAACATCACTACTATATACTACTACACGTGCCCCCTCAATTAAAACACCTGATACCCCCTCCTTTTTATGCTTGTCAAGGAATTTTTGGTTGTTGATAGTACCCCAAACTGAAACTATATGCGAGTAGCTGTGTCCCTAGCTGAAATTGCTTCCTAAGGGCCTGCAACTCTTGCCTTGAACCGTCTCCCTTACTCCAACAAAAAACCAGATGCAGTTGTAAGCCGAATCGCTATTGATTGTCAATAATAATAGGGTCTGAGTTATAGATGACAATTTATAGGACCTATATATATTTCATTTAGTGATGTTACCTAAATCATTAACGTCTCTCCAGTTGATAATTACTGATTATCTAACCCCCCCGCCCCGAAAGAAAAAAAATCATCAGGAAGAGAAACTTATGTACAAATGATAGTTCATTAAGCATATTGACGTCCCATATAGTGTCCATTTCTTTCTCGTTTTAAAAATCGCATACTTATACTTGTCTCAGACATTATTGTTGCGGATAAAAATATTACCAATCTAGGCGTACATCATCACGAAGAAAATGAATACCTTGTACAATGAGTTAGAGACAATTGTAAAACAAATAAAAATAAAGTAGATTTGTATATAGACTAAATTTAACAAACAAAACAACATTCATAAAAGTGAACAAAAAATCAAACTGCAAGGCAGGCGCCAGACACACCGGCGGTGGATCTGTCTTGGTATTGTATCAATTAGGCAGTGGTATTTTAGAAATGAATGTACACACAACAGAAACCAGCGTTAAAAACTGCTTATAATGTAAAAGACAACCTTGATCAAAACATCATTTAACTCAATTACACACAAAAATATTTAAAATACACCAAACAACCTTTAATATATATTTCACTTTTTACTGCATACAGTAACTGCTGAAGATATTTTTTGCCTTGTTTAAAATTTGAACGCGGTAAGCTTTTTACGTCAAATCCTATTGTGACGTCAGCAAACCCGCGATCTACCTTAACCAGAAGTGTTCCTTTGTAAAGTATAATAAGTGCTGCGCTAAATCAAATATTCGTTAACTTGTTGAAATTTGAACTAACGCCAAATAGCGTAAAAGTTTAATGTAGTGCATATACAATATATTTTTATTATCCATATTAATCTTGAGCTACTATTTTATCGTCTCCTTTTTATCTCAAGAATGCTTTTGTAACAGTATAGATATTAATAATGATGAAAAATTCACTTTTCAAGCAAATTCAAAGAATATGCAAACATGATATGCCCTTGCTCTTTTATGTACAACAACCTTCTTAATCTATTCTATTTAATGGTCAAAAGTTAGACATTAATATCACGATAATGTCCAATTAATGAATATCTATCTATTTTATTACTTTTCTTTCACTACAATTTTTTTTTTACAGAATGAAGAGAATGATACTCAGTGTCTTCCATGTCATCTTGTATGCAACGTTTACTCGTTCATATCGTAAGAAAAGATAATTTTTAAATTTCACTTTTGCTTATAAATGATAAAGTTCTTAACCACTCTTTTCTTTTCTGGCCTGAGAAATATAAACACAGGTAATTGAATTTTGATTGATTGTATATTGTTTAACGTCCCTCTCAAGAATTTTTCACTAACATGGAGACGCCAACACTGGCCGGTGCAGAGCTGCAAATTTTGCCCTATACTCGGCACTCAGGGCCATTGAGCAGGGAGGGATCTTTTTCGTGCCAGCACCTACTGCGACACGGGACCTCGGTTTACACGGTCTCATCCGAAGGACCAGTCTCCATGTCCCACAGAAGGATTCGAACCCGCGACGTAAGGATCAACTCCTTACTTCACGACTCTAGGGCAGACACTCTAACCACTTCGCCAGGCGGGCGACGATTAAATTTTGAAAAGAAAGAAATTAATTCAAGGGGATAAAGAATTCTATGAACTCCTCAATAAAGCTACACAAATGCTTTCCTATACTTTTTAGCTGACCTGAACCGAAGGTTCAAGCAAGCTTTACGGATCAAAATTTGTCCGTTGTCTTTCGTCGGCGTTGTCATGGTCGTTGTCGTAATCGTTTCACATTTTCATCTTCTCAAGAACCACTGCGCCAATTTCAACCAAACTTCCCACAAAGTATCCTTGGTTAAGGGTATTAAAATTTGTTCAAATGTAGGACCATGCCCTCTTCTAAGGGGAATTAATTATAAGTGAGAAATTAATGGCTTCTTTTAAATATCTTCTCCTCAAGAACCAATGGGGCAGGAAAGATAAAACTCATGTGAAAGCATTTTCAGGTAGTGTATATTCAAGTTTGTTCAAATCATGCCCCACCAGGGGGTAGGGTGGTGCCATAATGAAGGATCAACGTTTAACATAGGAATACATAAGGAAAATCTTCTCTTCAGGAACCACTGGGTCATGAAAAATGAAACTCGTATGGAAGCATCATCTGGTAGTGAAGATTCAAGGTTTTTCAAATCGTGACCTTAAAAATCTTCTCAAGAACAGCAAAGCCATGGTTAGTCATAGTTTAATGGAAGCATCCTCTGGTAGTGAAAATTTAAGTTTGTTTAAATCATGACCCTTGGGGCAAGGCTGGGGTTATTATAGGTGATCAAAGTAGGATTACATAGAAAAAGTCTTTAATTTTTTTCTTCTTGAGAATAGCAAAGTTGTGATTTGTCATAATTATATGGAAGCATCCTCAGGTAGTGTACATTCAAGTTTTTTTTCAAATCATGACCCCCGGAGGTAGGGTGGGGCCATGATGGGGGGGTTGTTGTTGTTAAAGTTTAACTTAGGAATACAAAGGGAAAATCCTTAAAAATCTTCTCGTCAAGAACCACTGGGCCATGAAAAATGAAACTCACATGGAAGTATCATCTGGTAGTGAAGTTTCAAGGATCTTCAAATCATGGCCCCTGGGAATTGAAGGGGGGCCTCAATTGGGGATCAGTGTTTAACATAGGAATACATAGGAAAAATACTCTTTTTAAGACCCACTGGATCAGGGAAAATGAAACTCATTCAGAAGCATCCGCTGGTAGTGAAGATTCAATTTGGGTAGGGGCACAAAGGGGATCAAAATCTTAACATAGGAATACATAGGAAAAATCTTCTTAAGAACACCAAGGCCATGAATGGTCATAGTTAATGGAAGCATCCTCTGGTAGTGAAGATTTAAGTTTGTTCAAATCATGACCCTTGGGGCAAGGATGGGGCTGTTATGAGTGATCAAAGAAGGATTACACAGAAAAAAGCTTTAAAATTCTTCTTGAGAACAGCAAAAATGTGAGTTGTCATTAGTAGGGTTCCCCATGAGCTTGTTTACTGTGCTGCTCCCGACACAGTAGCGATTTAAATTTTATGCGTGCGACACAGTAAAATTTTTACCGACAAAGTAAGATCTGCGATAATCAGAAAACCCAAACATATAAATTCTCTCTAACTGAAACTTTAATCAAACAATTCTACTGCCTTTCAATTCTTACAGAAAGGGCAGTGAATTAGGGTTTCACCTTGCATCATAATCAATAATCTCGCCGGACTTTACGCATGAAGGAACAAAGACAAATAATTTGTTTCACACTTCCTGGTAACGGTTAATTGGTAGTTGCATTAAAAATACATTGTATTAGTTAAAAAAAATTAAATATGTCTTTTCTAATGAGCCACGTCACTAGAATTATGTTTTCACAGTAAGTCAAACATAACATCGTACCGAAATCATTTAATTGATAAATTGTTTTAAATTTTCAAATAAACTCTTAAAAGTATGTTACTCTTCTGAAGGTTTTTTTTTAAATTTGGTAATTCAAGTGGTAAGTAAATGTAGTTCGACTGTATCGACCAGAATTTCCTCTGCTTTTTAAAGCCCGTAGTTTTACTTTTATCAATATGTACGACCATACCATTTGTGTAACGAATTAGTGATTTATAAAAAAAAAGTGTTTGCTAGTATTTTTTTTGTAATTATAATGAATAGCTAGTGATTCATTTGGGTATTTGATCGCGAAAACACCGCAAAAGTTTAGTGCTTCGCGTTAACTCTGCAACACAGTAATATTTCAAACGATGGAGAACCCTAATAAGTATATGGAAGTATCCTCAGGTAGTGTAGGTTCAAGCTTGTTCAAATCATAACCCCCGGGGTAGAGTTGGGCCAGTTTGGGATATCAAAGTTATACATAGGAAAAATTGTTAGAATTCTTCACAAAGTCATGATTGATCATCAATTTAGAAGCATCATTAAAGTGGATCATAACAATAGACAACAAAGCCATCATGTGTCATATTAATTCAAAAGCATTCTTAGGAAATGTGGATTTAAGTTTGTTCAAATACTGACCCCCACCAGTCCCCCCTCCCTCGCTCCCACTTCTTGATATACTAGTATTTAAAACTTTTCAATACTGAACCGAATTTTCCTTTTACCTAGCTAAATGCTCAGGTGAGCGATGTGACCCCTGGGCTTCTTGTTAATGTTTAAACAGAAAGCTACAGAATCAAAATGCATTAGATTATTTTATCTTTTGTGTGTTGAGGAAAATATACGTGTGCAAAATGAGATATATTATTTTAAGCTGCATTTTATAAAGCCTTTGAAAGTACATGTATCTACTTTTATCCTTGTAGAGAATTTAGCATTACTCAAGCCTGCATGGCAGAAGACTAATTATTTACAAGCGTGGGGAGCAAACAAGGCTGTGGATGGGAATTATACTGACCGCGGAGCAATTGGTAACCAGTGTACAATATCAGGAGACAATCAACAGACAGCAGAATGGAGAGTAGACCTACAGAGCGTGGTCAGCATCAGTTACATCAACATTTTCTACAGGACAGACAATCTTCCAAGTTTGTAGAATCTTCTCCAATATTAAGACAACTATAGTCGTGTATTATTCAAGAAATTTATTTTGAATTAACATGTACAAAAGAATCTCACTTTTTTTGGAAACTTGGAAATCTGATCAATTTTATTTCATAAAGATGAATAAAAATCATGTTTTGTAAAAGGCTCGGACGTACACGAGATATATTTTTCAAATGTTTAAGTAGTCCACGTGGCGCAGTGGTTAGAGCGCGTCTGCAGTAGAGTCAAAAAGTAAGGTATCGATCCTTACGCCGCGGGTACGAATCCCATCATGGGACTTGGAGACCGGTGCTTCAAATAAGGCTGTAGTACATGTAGGTGCTGGCACGAAAAAGATCCCTCCCTGTTCAATGGCCCTGAGTGCCAAGCATAGAGCAGAATTTGTAGCTTTCCACCGGCAAGGTGTGGCGTCTCCATATGAGAATGAAATTCTCGAGAGGGTCGTTAAACAACATACAATCAATCAATCAATTTTATTTATTTATATTGGTCAGAGAAAAAATATATCGATTTCCGTAGTTTCAAAGGAAATAAAATGTATCTGCTCTGATGGCTCTGTGCGGAAGCTACTTGCAATGGATAAAGCTTTTTGGATGCAAGTCAAACTCAAAAGGTCAAGATCAAAATTGATGGTATTCAATGAACGGTCTTGCCACATGTAGCATACCTGTGAAATAAGAAAACCTTGTCCTAACCGTTCAACAGTAATGGTCATGGCAATCTTTTAAAAGTGGGTTAAACTTTAAGGTCAACGATTTAATTCATTTAAATCTATCGAAAGGTCTTGTAACTAAATGAATACAAATATAACAAGAGGCCAATGGACAACATCGCTAACCTGAGCAATGTGGGTAGGAAAAAGCAGAAATCAGTTTAAAATTGAAAAAGTTTAAACCCAAAAGTGGTCCCAACAAATCCTTAAAAGGGAGAGGGTATGTTTCGAACAAACTTGAATCTACACTAACTAAGGATGCTTGCATACTGTATAGGGGGAAAATAACTCGCGGTGTTAATATTCGCTATATTCACGGTGTTAATAAATCCGTGAATTCAAGAAACAGTGAATAAATTTTCAATAATCTCCATGATTTATTTGGAAATTTGAGAATAGACTACGATAGGTTGACTACGACAGGTTGATATACATGTACATGCAGTACATGGTCGTTTCAGTAATTACGAGTAGTACTCGTCATTCAATTATCTTAATTATCACGCTTTACTTTAATTCAAATCGGCAGATAATAACTCGTGTTTGTTCAAAAGCTGTTTTAATAGCCAACGCTACATGTTTCATCAATCAAAACACGTGGGCCATGGGTTTTGATTACCCGTGCGTAACTAATTTTACCACGTGTATTTGTTACTTGCATTATCATGCATATTAGTTTTTATCAACATTTTGGTTTTAAAAAATCATTCAAATAAATATCGAACTTACTGAAGATGTGGAAGATATTATTTCGGCGAACTTAATAAACACATTTACTTGCGTCCAGTGGTTTTTCGCCGCGTTGTATTGAAGATCTTGGGTGCACATGCACTCATCGTAATAGCTTATAGGAAAGTCATTTGACGTTTAAAGAGTAGGACTTTTAATAACTGCACTTGTTTTAATTAATTATTAATTAAATCTATCAATTTTATATAAACCTACCCTGTTGTTTGTGCTGAAGAATGCCGTTTACATGTAGCTATTCCGCGAATTCAAGAAACCGCGATCGTGTCAGATGAGAGAAAAACGTGAAAATTACAACCCGTGAAATTAAACCCCTATACAGTATTTCTTTGACTACCTGTGACTTTATTGCCCTTTACATTTGAATTAACACTGTGGCCCCGTCCTATCCCAAGGGTCATGTTCTGAACAAAATTGAATCTACGCTACCTGAGAATGCTTCCATATGAACAGGAATAATCATGGCTTTGCTATTCTTGAAAAAGATAATTTGAAAGATATTTTCTACATGTTTTTATAAAAATTTTGATCGGCCATTTTGGTCTCGCCCTCCTCCCGGGGGTCATGATTTGGACAAAAATCTCTACTTCCTGAGGATCTATAAAATATGATCATTCATGCGTTTGTTTTTCTTGAGAAGAAGATTTTTAAAGAATTTTCCTATAATATTTCTATATAAAACTTCATTGAAGCCCTGTCCTACCTGCAGGTGACATGACTTGAATAAAATTAAATCGCCACTACCTGAGGATGCTTCCACAAAAATTTGATCATTCGTGCCTTTGCTATTCTTGAGAAGAAGATTTTATAAAAATTTTCCTATATATTTCTATGTTAAATTTTGATTTACCAGTGTGGCCCCGCCCTACCCCCTGTGGTCATGATATGAACAAACCTTATTCTACCTACTGAGGATGCTTCCAAAAAAAACCCGGATAATTCATGCTTTTGCTATTCTTGAGAAGGAGATTTTTAAAGAATTTTCCTATATATTTCTATGTAAAACTTCGATTGGCCATTGTGGACCCGCCCATACCCCCAGGGGTCATGATTTGAACTAACCTGAATCTACACTACATGAGGATGCTTCCAAATAAATATGATCATTCATGCCTTTGCTATTCTTTAGATGATTTTCAAAGAATTTTCCTATATATTTCTATGATAAACTTTGATCGGCCATTGAAGCCCTGCCCTACTCCCAGGGGTCATGACTTGAACAAACCTAAATCTACACTACCTGAGGATGCTTCCAAATAAATATAATCATTCATGCCTTTGCTATTCTTGAGAAAAAAGATTTTTAAAGAATATTCCTATATATTTCTATGATAATCTTTGATCGGCCATTGTGGCCCCGTCCTACCACCGGGGGTCATGATTTGAACAAACTTGAATCTCCACTACCTGAGGATGCTTCCAGAAAATAGGATAATCCATGCCTTTGCTATTCCTGCAAAGGAGATTTTTAAAGAAATTTCATTTACATCTCTATGTAAAATTTTGATCGACTATTATGGCCCCGCCCATACCCCAAGGGGTCATGATTCGAACAAAATTGAATCTCTACTACCTGAGGATGCTTTTATAAAAATGTGATCATTCATGCCTTTGCTCTTCTGGAAAAGAAGATTTTTGAAGAATTTTCCTATATAATTCTATTTAAAACTTTGATCGGCCATTGAAGCCCTGCCCTACCCCCAGGTTTCATGACTTGAACAAAATTGAATCTCCACTAGCTGAGGATGCTTCCACAAAAAAATTGATCATTCATGCCTTTGCTATTCTTGAGAAGAAGATTTTTAAAGAATTATCCTACATATTGCTATGTAAAACTTTGATCGGCCATTGTGGCCCCGCCCTCCCCCGGGGATCATGATTTGAACAAACTTGAATCTACACTACCAGAAGATGCTTCCCTATAAGTTTCTTCTTTCCTGGCACAGTGATTCTTGAAAAGAAGATTTTTAAAACATAGCATCAAGTTTTCATTATTTCTGAATTATCTCCCCGTGAATTAAGGCTTGACCCTTCATTTGAAAAACTTGAATCCCCTTCACCTAAGTATACTTTGTGCCATGTTTGGTTGAAATTGGCTCAGTGGTTCTAAAGAAGAAGTCGAATATGTGAAAAGTATACGACAACAATGACGACGACAGACAACGGACAAATTTTGATCAGAAAATCTCACTTGAGCCTTCGGGTCAGGTGAGCAAAAAATTTAAGGAATTCTTACTGCCTTAAGCTTGTACGTAATGGATCAGTGACTCCGGTTATGGTGCATTTCAGAGGAAAATATTGGATAGTTTTATAAGTGTATGTTTTTTTTCACTTAACATACAAGTAATGAAATTTATTGTCTATTGGAATTGCCATGGGTACAAATTGCGCTCCGTTATTAGCAGACTTATTTTTATATTCATGTGAAGCAGAATTTATGCAAAATCTTATGCGTGAAAAGAAGAAAACACTTGCTGTGGCCTTCAACTCAACATTTAGATATATCGACGACGTATTGTCAATTAATAATGATAATTTCCATTCCTACGTCGATACGATATATCCCGGTGAGCTTGAGATAAAAGATACCACAGAGTCCGACAATTCTGCTTCATATTTGGATATTTTACTTGAAAAAGACACTAATGGTAATCTAACAACCAAGCTATATGATAAACGTGATGACTTTAACTTTTCTATCGTCAACTTCCCTTACTAATGCAGCAATATACCTTCATCACCTGCATACGGAGTATTTATATCTCAGTTGATTCGATACGCAAAAGCATGCTCTACTTATGAAAATTTCTTAAACGAGGTAAATTATTGACAAGCAAGTTGATGAAACAAGAATATCAGCAGTCTCGTTTAAAGTCATCATTTCGTCAGTTCTATGGTCGATACAATGACCTTGGCAGCATATACAATTTATCATTGAGTCAAATGCTGACTGACGTTTTTCATACCAATTGTTAGTCCATTATTTATACACTGAATTGACGACGGATTTTTTTCCGTTATTTCCTGATCATGATAACGGGCACATGGCGGGTGTGACCGGTCGGCAGGGGATGCTCACTCCTCCAAGGCACCTGATCCCACCTCTGATGTTTCGGAGGTCCGTGTTTGCTCTGCTCTGATTTTGTATATTGTTTAATGGACTTTGAATTTGAATACTGTTCGTTATCTCCATATCCTTCTTGTCTCATCGAAGACGAAACCTTTACATTTCTATTAGCACAAATAATTGACTAGCTACATATCATTTCAGTGTTAATCTTACATGTTTCTACTATAATATTCTTTACTGCTATATAACATAAAGGTTCATAAGTAAAGCTATCTCTGTGTATGCTAGACTTAATATATCAACTGTGCTTTCTCCATCACATTAAATCAGTTGAGCTTGAGTAAATGCAATTCTCAATCAATATCTAATATCATAGATTTCTGTTATACTTTTATTCCGTCATTTTAGGCCCAAGTCTTTATGTGAGAAGATTTGCTGGGTTCTTCCTGTATGTTTCAAATACAACATCCAGAGAAGACGGTCATCTTTGTTTTCATGAGATACAGACCGTAAGCGGTTCTCCAATCGAGGATCAGAGGATTAACTGTTCTGTCTATGGACGTTATGTCATCTACTATAACGAGCGTAATAATCCGGATGTTACCTACCCTGATTACTACTCTACATATGCGTTCAATGAATTATGTGAACTTGAAGTATACGGTGAGGTGATGTAGATTACTCAATATATTTTTGTAAAGTTTCAAATATTAAAAAAAAACAAACTATGTGTCCTAAATTTCCTGTGTTTTAAGAGATATTTCTTGAACTAAGAAATGTTGCTTTCATCCAATGGAGCTAAAATAGTTTAATTCTTAAGCAGGGTGCCCAGTTCATGGTTATTTTGGAGAAAAATGTAACCGATTATGTCCAGAGAAATGTCAGGGACAGCAGTGTGATGCAGTAACCGGTTTTTGTGTGAAAGGCTGTTTACCAGGATATCACGGTGTACACTGTAGTTATGGTAAGTTTACAACCTATTCAATATGCTTATGTTTTCCTTGTTTTCTAACCAGGAAGAAAGTTTCAAGATGATTATTAACGATTCTAACTTCTAAGATATTGGTAAGATTGATGGTATATTGTGTAACGCGCTTCTCATATTTCACTCATATGGAGACACCACCACTTGCCGGTGGAGAGCTGGAAATTTTGTCCTATACTCGGCACTCAGGGCCATTGAGCAGGGAGGGATCTTTTTCATGGAAGCACCTTCTGCGACACGAAACCTCGGTCAATACGGTCTCATCCGAAGGACCGGTCTCCACGTCGCACAGTGGGATTCGAACCCTCGACACAAGAATCAACTCTTTACCTCGCGATTCTAGAGAAGACACTCTAACCACTGCGCCATGCGGGCGACAAGTTATTGGTCAGCGATGAAATACTAAATCTATTATGATGCCAATAAAAAAATGCTTTCAATCTTGTTACTGCTTTATTAACTTCTAAAACCGCTGATCATTATTATAACCAATGAAAACTGTTATAACAAATACGTTACTTTCGTAAATGAATGATATTATTAACAATTCAGCATTTTCTTTATAGGGAAAGACGATTTTTATGATATACATAACAAAGAGATTTTTTTTTGAATTTGTAGTATTAGTTTTTGTTGTATACATGTATTTGACTGTAGAAAAACAGAGAACTAGAAAAAGCCTCATGTCAGTTGTTTGTCTGTTTATATGAAGTAGGTAACTACATACATAACTAACTATCAATGTTAGATTTAATAAAATAAAATATGTAAAAAGTGTATTTTTAATTTTTTTTTTATAATTAAAAGTTCATTTTTTTCAAAAGCAAATTTAGCATTAGCTAAACCTGCATGGCAGCAATACCCCTTTTCAGCTACCAAATGGGGAGCAGATAAAGCAGTTGATGGACTATATTCAGATCGAACAGCAGGGGGAAACCAATGTACCATATCAACATATAATAAAGTCACAGCAGAGTGGAGGGTAGATCTACAGCGAGTAGTTAGCATCAGTCACATCAACATCTTCTATAGGACGGATAATTTTCCTAGTATGTAATCACTACAATTCTATTAAGCGTATTACTACGTAGTGTTTTATACTATTTTGGTAGTTCTTTTTTTAGGACTGATCTTAGTAAATAGGTAAAAAGATTTTAAAGTAAATATTCCGTCGCTAAGCACTTGACACTTTGGTCTTTTTTTTTAAAAGAACCTAAAAAATGAAATTCAATGTCAGAAGGGCAAAAGAATATCCCAGTGTTGAAGTTTAAAGACATTCGATAGTATTAGGTGAAAATTGTATATAATTGAAATATGCTAGGATGGAGTATAAAACAAAATACATTCAATAAATTATTAATTTATCAGTAGTTTTAGAAGCTTTATTTTTGCAATGTCACTTGTTCTTAGCAAAAAAAAAAATTATAGTATGTTCTCAACAGTATA
>NW_026929080.1:0-37080 GCF_032062105.1 Saccostrea cuccullata | reverse complement strand
AAAAGGTTCTGGTTTGTAAGAATTTAATTTCATGGGTGAAAAGTTGTGTTGTCTTTATTTTGATTTTTATATTTCTTGGAGGACATGATTTAGTGGGTCTCTTCGTATCTTAAAATCAACGAAAATTAGTCCCACGAAAATTAGCAATTTTACATTACAATAATACAATCTATTAAACATTGAACACATCGATGTAAATTTTAATTACTCGTCATTTGCTTCATTCTGCTGCACAACTTACAGATAGGTATGATGGTGTTTAGATTAGTTTTTTCATCTTTGTTTAACATCTTATTGTACAAGTCACTCAGGTTGTTTGTAAATGTTCTGTATATATCATGTATTTATAGGTATCGTATATTTGTTATTAATGGGTGCAGTGATTGGTTTTATTATTGTAGCGTAACTTCAAAACGTGGAATCATTTTGGGTGAAGTGATTGGTTTGAATAAGTTTTTACTTCCAAACATTATCTTTAAAATCAATGTTCCAATACATGTATAACTCTTCTTGTATGTTATTTTTTTTCTCTCACTGTTATTAATCTTAATATCTTTACACTGTTCTTCAACACAAGCTGTGGTCGTCAACTCGACATCCAAATAAATACATTATCGACGACGTTATATCAATTAGGAATAGTTATACTTCCTTTACTACCAATATGTTGACTCGATACTTGCTAGATATATGGAAATAAAAGACACCAAAGAGTTTGCCACATCTGTTTCAGATTTGAATGTTTTCCTGACTATAGACGATCAGGACAAACTATGTAAAGGAGACAATTCCGAAAACTGTCCATTCTGTGAGAATGGCCGAATGGTCCGAGGATAGTTTTTTCTCTCATAGAATGGACAGTTTGAGGACTTTATCCTACTTAAAACATTATCTCTTTTGTAAACTTAATAAACTATCCCTGTGATGGTTAGGTTTTTGCTATGACGACGTAACACACATGATTGTCCAGAGAGCGAGGGGTGAAAATATAGCTGAATTGTTTAACTTAAAAGGCAGTGCCACGTAAAAGATTTCAATGATAGCTCACTTGATTTCTGACTACTAGTACTTCCAATTTAAAGCATTTTTGTTATGTGATCCTTTGTGTTTTAGTACATTATATAGCATAAAAGATTTGGGTATTTAAAACTTGTACATTTCATCACCTGTAACCGTACATTAAGTTGACAAAGTTCACAAAACTCTCAATTCTTAACTTAATCGACAGCTTTTTGTCAATTTAATATACAATAGCAGGTAACTTAATGTACAGGTTTTAAATGTTGAAAACAATACAGAAAATGCAAAATATTTTCTGAACTTTATTAGTAATTTGAACAGGCAAATAAATTTTTAATTTAATACCAATTGTGCATAATTATCAAACATTTATATATGAAATATTAACAGTATATCATTTTTGGAAATGGCAAATCAAATGCCAAAAAGACACATATAAATTATGATATCCTTATGAATAATAATTTAACAATATCCACATCCAGTTTATATTATAATAAACAAACGTCTCATCCTCTTCACAAAATTTGTACATGAATGCTGGACGTTGTTAAGACCTATTCCGTGAATGTTTAAAAATATATCCAACAGCAATTTAAATTTTAAAAGAGAAAGGCATATTTCTTGATGAAATGATAATGTCACTAGATGCACTGCAGGCGGAGTCATTTTTGGGACAGGAATCACAAATTTCACCCAAAAATATTTTCTGCTCATCCAACCCTTTTCTCAGACCAGCGGGCTAAAGATCTACAGCTGCTCCAAATCCATAAATATAAAGAATTTTAATTATCTGTTGTTTTTTTCTTTTTGAGTTGTTTGCTATAGTAGCTTAACAGTTACCTAATATCAGAAATCATAGCTTAACAGTTACCTAATTTTAGAAATCATAGCTTAACGGTTACCTAATTTCAGAAACCATAGAGCATGAAGGATAATTTAATGTGCAACGTCAAAATATTTTTTTTCGTTCTGAGCACCTTTGGATGCCACCAAGAGAGAAAATATTTAAAATCGCATTCCTGTCTTTCAAACTGAAGAAATCTCATATTGATATTTTGAAACATGCATCTGTGACATCAATCTGGGATGATATTGGTTAAATACTATTTAGAAAAAAGCATTACAAAATTCAGAATGTCTGCTTCTTCTCTAATGACATTGGACAAAGATATGCATACTTCAATATCAACATTTCATGCATTTTTTTTTTATTTTGAACGTCTTAGATGAAAGCATGCTAACCGCTTTTCAGTACATTCAGTACTTTGATTATCAACTTAGGACAGGCGTGATCGGGGCTAAAACCCAGTACCTTCCAATCGAGCTCTAGCAAATACTCGTGATCATGAATACATGTAGGTTTAAACGTAATTTATGAGGCTTGTAAAACAACAACCTCATTCATCTTTTAAAAATCTCCCCCCGAACAGGACACCCTGTTCACTTTTTAAAAATCTCCATTCCACCTATTCCCATTTGCAAATAACAATTATAGATGTTTAGATAATTAATTTTTTTACAGTTATTAAACTAGTCACATACTTTCTTAGATTAACCTGTATTTTGTACAAGACGAAAAATAATAAATATAGATTTGAATAATATAAGAACGGTTTTGATCTGTGTGGTATTTCCTGTATAAAGTTAAAAAGCAGGACACGGTTGTGTTAAAGAATTATGCATACAAAAACATGCAAAAAATTACGAGCTAAGGAAATTGAAATTGAAGATACATTACTGTGTTCTTCTTGCTTCTATGTAACATTTTAGGATTTGTAAAACTTTTCTAAAATGAATTCAAATGGTTAAAAGTGCTAATTTCGGGTGCCCCGTCCCTACAAGATTATGGTTATCAGAATTTTCATGTTATGTTTGTCGGGGCAAAAAAATCACCCAAAACATTTATAATCATATGCCTCAACGATATTTACTCATTGGAATGCTGCATGTCAAAACAAAGTAAAAAAAAAAAAAAAGAAGGAGGAATTTGGTTTTTTTTTTGTCTTCTTTTTTTCTCAACAATCAAATACATTTTGGAAAGGAGCAAAGCACATTTTCCCCTCCTTGCATAAGTGTTACGGTTGTACAAAGTTTGTGAAAGTTTAAATCTGGAGTTAAAAATTATCTATTACTACATGTATTTAGATAAGTTTAAAGTTTAGATTTAAACTTTCAATAAACCATTTGACTTGCATGCTTGCTTTCTCTACCCGTTTTTAAATTGCATTTTTATAAACTTAATGTCCATTTCTGTCATAAACAGAAACCCCCAATTTTGAAATATTCACTTGTAGTACGGGACTCTGGGTGAGGGATCAAAGAAGGACTGTGTTTGACAGCTTTCAACTTGTAAACATCAGACATCTGTCTACAAATTTCACTCAACTGACAAATGTCAACTACTAGTTAAACTAGATCTAAACATATCATTTTAAGACCCGCTAATATAGCTACGTTAAATTTAATTTCAACTAACCAAAAATAATTCATATCAAGTAGGTCACAACAAACAAGTTATAACAATTAAGTCATAACAAGTAAGTCAATGTACCTCCAAGGCTTCCGTAGGAAAAAAAGATTGATTGATTGATTGTATATTGTTAAACGTCCCTGTCGAGAATTTTTCACTCATACGGAGACGCCAACACTTGTCGGTGGAGAGCTGCAAATTTTGTCGTATACTCGGCACTTAGGGTCATTGAGCAGGGAGAGATATTTTCGTACCAGCACCTACTGCGACACGGGACCTCGGTTTATGGGTCTCATCCGAAGGACCGGTCTCCACGTCTCACAGTGGGATTCGAACACGCGACGTAAGTATCAACTCCTTACTTCGCGACTTTAGAGCAGACCAGACCCTCTAACCACTGCGCCACGCAGGCGACCCGTAGAAAATAGAAGAAACGAAAATAGAAGAAAATACTACTGCAATATATGCAAAACATGACCAAAAATGACTATACATGTAGTTCGAAACCAATATTTTTTCGATCTGCAATTTATTTGGCAGTAAATATTTTTTTAAAGACATTACATGTAACGTAAATTTGAATTGCATAGATTTGAATGAAACATACAGACACACGCCCTCTCTGAATGCGCGCACAAATACGCACATAAGAAGACTTTTCAATTGGTTTGAGACCAGAACACATGGGGGTTTTGGTCGTATCCAGATATGTTTTTCACATAACAAACTGTATTCATTCCTTGCAGAGGTCTTAGAAATACGTGTTTTCAACCTAGTTCAAGAACCCAAATCACATAATGACCACTTATAGACTTAATCTTTGTTATTTAAATGTGAATATAACGCTTATGTCTGAATTTTCACAACAACATATCTAGCTGTATGTTGTGATATTTTTTCATGTTTTGAATGTAATCCGTGAATTGTTGGTCAGAACAAGAAGCAAGAGTCAGTCCAGATATTTCTGTTTGGGGAAGCTGTCCCTTATACACCTCCGTAAGGGTATAAGTGGAATATCTCTCAAGCACATAAAATATTACTCCTTTGATATAATCACATTTGTCAGTTACTACCATCCAATTCTTTTTTTCATTAATGTTTTCCTTTCCAATTATCTTTTTCATGAATAGGACAATTTTATACCACATTTTCATCCAGCAAAGCCCAAAAGTTTCGTCTGGATATTTGCTAAACTCAGACCATGTAAAACAAGGAAACTCGAACAAGTAACCCCATGTATTCATATCTCTTGCAAAGAAGCAAGGCATATCAAAATTAAACAAGCAATTGGCAAGGTAGTTTAGAACTTCAATAATGCATTTTACATCAAATTTTGAATGTGTGCATTTGTTTGATCCGTAGACGTGGAATAGAAAAGCCGTTTTGAGAACGTATGATGACAAATTCATGCATTTTCCCTGAAAATTTACCTCCCCAATCATCAAAGATTTCAAAATTTTGTAGCATTCTTTGTGATGTGTGTCCATATTTTTCATCAATTGTAGCTCTAGCGCTGCGAAAGTAATGAACCAACAAGTTGGCTGTGGAAAATGTTCAATATGGCAGGATTTCGTGATGATGTGGCAGCCGTGGCTGTGAAGCAAATCCTTGAATTCTGAAGGAAAAGAAGGCTGAGAGGCTATGGTTTCTGGAAATGGGTGTTCTATGGCCATCATAAGGTCAACGCCAATATCTACATCGTTCAAAGAAACTAGGCTTTTCTCTGTAGACCCCGGCATTAATGGCATTGAAGGCTTTATGGCATAATTTAACAGTAATTTTCGTTTCTCATTAATTACTTTTGAGTACAATTGTCCCTCTGAATTTTCTCTATGTAATGGATTCGATTTGGTTACAGATGAAACATTATTCCAAAAATCGATCACAAGTACATGTGGATTACCTAAATAGTCTCCATACGTTTCCTTGTACATGTGGCAATTACACATATACTTCTGGCTTAAATGAACACCTTTTTGGAGTTCAAGTTTTTTATACCACGGACTGCATCCATTATGTATTTGTAATTTGTCAGCTCCAGATAGTCTCTTCAAAATGACCATAAAGTCAAACTCGTCTGTTCTTCCAATTTTTGTTCCTTCATAAAAGCTTCCAGCGGGAATGATTTGCGAAATTTGGAAAACTGGCTTTACTTCTCCAACCAGATCACAAGTTTTAGCGACAAAATCCCTAACACCCGATTCAATAAACTTTATAGTGCTCTCTCCTTCTTGTAGCTTACATCTTGACTTGTACAAATGTCTAAGAAATGCACGTTGCATAGCGTCATTTTGATCTAAAATTATAAGTAAAAAACATTCATTCAAAGTAATGAAAACAAGCAATTTTATTTTTTGGTGTGACACACATAACCTCGGACAGACATATAATTACAATTCCTAAATTCGTTAAAAAGATTCCGGCAATTATTGTTTAATTCAACAAAGAAGCTGGTATATACCTTCCATTGTTCTAAATTGTGAGATTTAGTCACACCTTTTAACCTTATCTTTTCCCACTGTTAGACTTCCTCTTTCACTTTAGTTCGATATAGTGACCCACACCTGTCACTTGAAAAGCTAAGGGTAAAACAGTATTTTTTATATTTCAATATATTTGACAGAGTTTGTTTGTTGATACTACAGTAAAACTCGTGTAGTACGAACACGGATTTAGCGAATTAACGGATATAGCGAAGTTTCTCTGGGTCCCCGACAAAATTTTTAACAATTCTTTGTAAAATTTCGCAGTTATAACGATCTCGGATTTAGCGAATTTACGAATATAGCAAACTGATTTTGAGTCCCGTAGAGGTTAAAAACGATAAAATTTACATCTTTTATAATGAATTTTCAAAAATCTCAAATGTAGATATATTGAACTGACTTTATTTTTAGTAAGTATTTGCAAATGAAATTCAATTTGTAATAAAAACCACAGTAAGTCACGCTATGTACATGTATTGTATTAATTATTTCCCTACCATATTCAGTTGTATTACTTGTAGGAACACGTGCATATTGCGATTTCGCTGTATACACTTATACGAATCCGTTATATGGATACAACGAATTACAGATATAGCGAATTAAATTCACAGTTCCCGAGGACTTCTCTATACATGTAACCGAGTTTTACTGTATTAGTCTGAGAGCTAAGTTATACATGTATTTACATATACTAGTAGTATTCTATATGGCTGATCAAAGTTTTACATAGGAATATAGAAGTTTTTGTTTTTTTTAAAATCTTCTCAAGAACCACTGGACCAGGAAAGATAAAACTTATGTGAAACAATCCTCAGGTAGAGTGTAGTGTAGATTCAAGTTCAAAATCATGACCCCCAGGGATAGGTATAGGGCTGGGCCACAATTGACGATCAAAGTTTTACATAGGAATATACAAGAAAAATATTTTTAAAAATCTTTTCAAGAACCACTTGGCCAGTAAAGATGAAATTTATAAGAAATCATCCACAAGTAATGTAGATTCAATTTTGTTCAAATCATGACCCTCAGGGATAAGGCGGGGCACAAGTGACGATCAAAGATTTACATAGGAATATATAGGAAAAGTCTTCGAAAATCTTCTTCTCAAGAACCACTTAGCCAGGAAGGATAAAACTTATGTGAAAACATCCTCAGGTAGTGTACCGGTAGATTCAAGTTTGTTCAAATCATGACCCCCAGGGTTAGGGCGGGGCCACAATGGGCGATTCAAGTTTTTCATAGGAATGAATTCATCAGAATTTTTTTTAAATCTTCCTTTTAAGAACCACAAAGCCATGATTGGTCATATCTTTATGTAAGCATCCTCACGTAGTGTTGATTCAAGCTTAAGTTTGTTCAAGTTATGAATTGGAAGTAGAGGTTGGGTTGGGTGGGCCACAATTGTGGATCAAAGTTTTGCCTAAAAATATCAAGGAAACTTTTTCCCGAGAACAGAAAAGTCATGTTTAATCTTATTGATATGAAGGCATCCTCAGGTAGTACAACGTCATACTGGTTCAAATGAGGGCTCCCAGGGGTAGGGCTGGGCCACAATGGGGGGAGGGTCAAATGAATAAATAGGATAAAAATTATCTGCTCAAAAACAGCGAAGGCATTTGTTGTATGGAAGCATCATCAGGTAGTTGGTAGTATAAAATTCCAGACCCCCACCCCCTTGTTAACTTCTCAATACTGAAGTGATTTCTGCTTTTATATCCTAGCCAATGTGCTCAGATGAGAGATGTGGCCCATGGGCCTCTTGTTTATTTTATATATCTTTGAAATGCAATTGATTCATGAGGTTAAAATTTGATGCAGAATTTACGTAGAAAGTGAAAAACGATAAATTGCTCCGTTAAGTAAAGTGAGAAGAAGTGTTAGAGCTTAAGAATATCCGATCCTTAGCCAGGAAGGTAAACTCCAAAAATAAATATTCAATTTGAAATGCATCAAAATGAAGCTTGAAAATGAAAAGTTTTCATGCAACAATTTCAATTTATTCATCTTTATAAGATTCAAGGTTTTTTGAAGTCTTAGAAAAGGTCTCATAAAAGTTGACATTTGTACCCTATAAAAGGATAAAAGAAAATTAAAACTGTTTTAGAGAAATAAGATTTTTTAAAATTCAATCTTAGATACCAATGCTATTTAGCATTTTATGAAATAAGAAGTGATTTGTGATGTCTTGCAATGATAGCAAAAGCCTTTTACACTATGTATTATAGAATACAAAAAATACCAAATAAGTATAAAAACATTACAATTACTCTGAATGACTGGATACCTATCGTTTTTTAACCTTAAATATTTTTGTTGATCAATTTGCAATTTTAAAATGCATTGCTGATATTCCAATTCGCTTTTTCTGGAAAAATATTTGAAAAAAAAGATGAAAAAAAAATTTGACAACTTTTTTAACATATAGGGGATATTCAATGTTTTGTAGTTGAATATGGAATTTATTACACGAGTGGGACCAGATTTTTGATATTTTCACGAGTGCGAAGCACGAGTGAAAATATCAAAAAAATCTTGTCTCACGAGTGAAATAAATTCCATATTCAACTATAAAACATTGATTTTTTTTTGTTTATTACATTTTCAAATAAAAATTCTTTGAATTTTTCCTTTGCCTCGGTCTTTCTGTAATACAGTCATAGGCTCGTGACGTCATAGTAGAGCGATTGAGACGTCATAGCTATGTGAAGCGAAAACACTGTAAACATGGATTTAAAATCATAATTTTGGTAATTTTGACAGTTTTATTCGCTGTCAGAATGGTTAATTTATTTCCAACTATCTTATATTAGGTCAAGGATGTTTTTTACAACAGTCTTCGTTATTGGAAAGGAAATCGAGAGTTTTCCCGCACTTCTGATATTCGTCACAATGTGACAGGATATCATTTTGATATCCTTTCACACTGTGACAGGATATCATTTTAATTCAATGAATAAATTACAGTATTTCACGGGTAAAAATGTAATAAAATATTTTATTAACTTTTTCACTGTAAAGAAATACTGTGGATAAATTTACATAACTATGTGGATTCAGAGATACTTTTATGAGTATTTTTGATTACTGCACTTCAAGATTTCTATTTTTCTAGGATAGTTATGGCTTTAGTTGTTGCTCTGCTTTTATTTTTAATGTCTATATAAATCAAATTCGGTATTGTTAATTTCTTAATTGTACCGTTTCAATCTTACATTGGACTAATTGACTTTATTCGAAAGAAAGAGATTAAATAAATTATTTAAGGGACTTTTTTGGGGTAGAAAACTATTCCAAGCTTAAGACTGTCTTTAACTTTGACACTACAATTCCAAGTTTCCAAGGTTCTATTGTGCAGCACCCACTGTATGAAAATCCTACAAATACCCGCATTTTATACCAACGGACCATATCAAATTTAAAATTCGGCATTACATACCTTTATGATCATGATTTATGTTTAACTTTGATTCCATTACGATGTTTGTTAGTTTAATTGATCAAGGAAAGTTATGTATTCACGATGGGGAGCTGTAAATTATGACAAGAAATGCAATCTTCGCCATCAATCCATTTGATGATTCATCACAAAAACAAACAACAGAAAATCTTTTTGACTTATATTATACACAGTCTCATCTTTTGGGTCTGAACATTATCCTCGAGAACTTCAAGGAACGATAATCATTTCAGAAGTTGTACCAGACGACAGAGGCCCACGTTCGTACAGAAGATCTGTGATAAGGTCCATTCATGATCGGGTTACAGGTTTGATATTCCTGAAACCACCAGCCTGCCTTTCTTTCTACGTATACAGTACAGGATTTTCTCCAACTGTCGTTGTCTTGATCTGGATGGCTGAAAAAAAAATAGATCAAATAAATATACATGTATACCAGCAAAACCAAAATTTAATTATATTAATTGATTGGCAAATCACTTTTTAACCAGTAAATCTAACATTAAATTAAAATGTCCCACTGCCTGGCCAATATTCTAACTATACAGCAGCTGTAATATAAAGATTTGTCAATTTCATCAGACCAGCAAACAACATGTAAACAGTTTCAATGTTTACCACACTGACACAGTTTTTACCAGTGAAGAAAAACAAAAATAATCTGTCCAGGGTTCGACACTAAGGGTAGTCCGCTGGCCCGCGACAACTGAATATTGAGTTTGGACTACTAAACATGCCTTTAAACTTGCCCTGCAGGGCTACTGTAAATTTTACCAAACTGAAACACTCACTCAGAGCAACAAAAATAATTATAATATACACAAAATTTACCTGATTATTGATAAATTAATTTACTTTTCAAACATGTTTTATCCCAAAATTATTTTTTTAAGTCAAAATGTAAATACTGTAAAGGTGAATCGAAATACCCTAAATGATTATAAAATGTAGAATTTTTTGAATAGAAATATATCTTAGGTACAATCTGACAAAAATTAGCCCCCAGTGATCTTGGAAATAAAAATAAATTATCTGTCCTTCACTGTAAATACATAATCTGACACCCATGAAATTTGCCCCTCCCTCCCACCCCCATCAAATGAATGACAGTCCCTTTATTACATTTTCTTAATTTACTAATACTCATAAGGGTGAAGTTTAATGCTGAATTAAAATAGGCCTATTATCATGAAAGTATGTCATGTAAATATCTATAGATATGACTTACCAAGAGCTACTTTTGAGTTGATATCAACAGTGATCATAAGCCTCTCCATCGTATTACTTTCGGGGCCGGGATTTCCCGTGGAAAGTGTCGATAAATCCATAAATAATACAGTACTATCAGACCCATTTACATGTAGGCCTAATGTATTGATACAATAAAGTACCTAGTCACCATCGCTTTCAAAGTTTTTGGAAAAGATACAAACGATATCACTGTGACTGAGAGCATAAAACTGATTTGTCAAGTTCCTCATCTCAGCAAATCTTCGTCCCTCTTTCGATTTCATCCATGTCATATCATGATTGAGATTCAAACCAGCAGCGTCGTCTGCTTTAGAATAGGGGGTGCTAGTCGGTCGTTTGCGATACACAGACATTTTAGTTCATAAAAAGGTTTTATAGTTTTCTGTTTCTTAAGATGTGTATTCTCTCATTCGCTCTAATTTACTTGATCTACCTTTACAGCTGAGCGTTCCTATAACGTTTCTCTTGTACTTTTCTCGGAGCACGTTGTTTACAACTTGCAGTCCGCCATATTGAACAATGCGCATTTCCGGAATAAGCCAACCGAAAAATTCTTAATTTAGAATTCACATGCAATGTCACGTGATCGCTATCCGTAGCTACGTTAAAAAAAACAATTTTACTTTGCAATGGGGTTTAAGAAAATGAATATTTTAATCAAAAGCTTAACGAAGCTTTTATGAGTAGATGATGGCATGCATTTATTTGTGTCAAGGGGTAATAAAATGCATGGACTTTCCTGCAGAACCACTGTATCCATTTACTCTCAACTTGTATTTGTCGTATTCGCTTCCCACAGAAAACGTTGAATACTTGGCGAATATCTTTTTGCCTCAGAAATCTTCTTAAGGTCCACTCTCAGCTCTTGTTGTTCTCGTGTGGTGATTAGGTGAATGACTTCCTTACCTAGATAAAACATTGCATTAAAAAATATAAACTAGTATATTTTCATATTCGCTTGTCAGGGATTTCTTATACGATTTATGAGGAGAGTATAGCATCAGAACCCTTGGCTAGCGAAGATTGTGTATTCTATACAGAAAGAGAATATTAAAGACAGAGTAAACTAATAAATAAACATTATAAATAACATGAATAAATTCAACAAATTGAAAGTTTAAGAATTTTCTTCTTAATTTTCTTATTAAGACTTGTCAAAAATATTACGACTTCTGCATATAACAATTGGTTTATTTTAATCATGGTAACTTAAAGTTTAAAAATAGGGCCAAACCATTTTTAGTGCTCATCACACTCTGGCGTTGAAAATCCTTTTTCATACAATCTAACACATGTCTGCATTTAATTTTTTTGAGTTGTGCGAAGTGTATACTTGAAGTCAACCAAAAAACAAACAGACCTGTAATAAATATACACCTTTTATCTGCAAATTTAAGTTGAATTCGGAAAATAATGATAATGGAGGGGGAAATAATCTCAAATGGAGAACTAATCATTAGATATGATGGCCACTCTTTAGCAATGTTGAACTTGCATTCGTAGATTCAAGTCGCTATACTTTATTCTCCTTATCCATGTTACTATCATCTTGATCGTCGTGCATTTTATCATAATTTACCTAACCTATATTCTCCTTCGATTTTTCTAAATCTTTTTTCGTACTACTTCCAAGATTTTAAAATGATCTGACTATCCTCCTTTGAATTACCTACATATATTTACAGAAAACTATTCTTTTAAAAAAAAATCAAAATGAATGAGATTTCTTTGATGAACATTTGTTTTGTTCCGGAAATGTTATAAAATTTAACGGCGTATACATTGCATAACGAAAAATTAAAATTTCTAAAATACAAAATATCTTAAGAAACTCATGCCCTAAATAACACATTATCGGGATGCATTTGATTGACACATTCTTGCACTTTCACAAAGTAAACACAATCCTTAATCTGTTTGTTTGTTTCTTGTTTAACGTCCCTCTTGAGAATTTTTCTTGCGGTGGAGGACTACAAATTTTGGTCTATACTGGTCACTCAGGACTATTGTGCAGTGAAGGAATTTTTTTTCGCCTTAGCACCTACTGCTATACGGGACATCGGTTTATACGGTCTCATCCGAAAAACTGGTCTCCACGAACCAGAGTGTGATGAAGGATATGGAGATAACGAACAGTATTCAATATCAAAGTCCATAAAACGATACAAAATAGGAGCAGAGCAAATACGGACCTCTAAAACATCAGAAGTGGGATCAGGTGCCATGGAGGAGTAAGCATCCCCTGCTGACCGGTCACACCCGCCGTGTCCTCCTTTTCATAATCGGGAAATAACGGAAAAATCCGTCGTCAATTCAGTGTATAATTAATGGACTATAATTTAGTATGAAAAACGTCAGTCAGCATATATAACTCAATGATAAATTGTATTTGCTGACAAGGTCATTCGACCAAAGAACTTACGAAACGATGACTTTAAACGAGACTGTTGATATTCTTGTTTCATCAACTTGCTTGTTGAAACTATAATTCATTTCATTGAAATAAATTTCTTGTTTGAATTAGAAAATTATATAGTACAAGTGGTATATAATTTTAATTTACTCAAAAATTAAAATGTTCATTGACAAATAAATCCGTTCTAAACCCTATTGGTTTACAATATACGTTTTTCATATTTCTAATTTAAAAAATACTTCCTTCTGTTTTGGATTTTCTTTGTGAATAGAATCATTCATCAATAGGAAAGATGTGTAGTAATTTGAACAACGGAATATGTACAGTTTAATTTTATGATCATGATAGAAATCAAGACTGTTATTACCTGCAGTTCCACTGTACCCACTAACTGTAAACTTAAATTTTTGGAATTCGTCTCCCACCGAAAATGATAAATACTAAGCGAATGCTTCTGTGTCTGAAAAGTTTTGAAAGTCTCCCTCAGTTCCTGCTTTTCCATAGTCGTAAGGATATGAATGACTTTGTTACCTTGAACAATATGTATACTTTTGTTGTATTATTTTGTTTTATAAATTGTTAAAATTTAGATAATATCTTCCATGAGAAAAACGATATTCACTTTGGGTCTTTTGGCCATGTTATTTATTAATTTTTTTTTTTTTTGAATGGCCAAAAAGAACAATTTTATAAACTAGATGGTTTTGATACATTTTAATCCATGCACTCTCAGAAGATTTGGTATAGAAAAAACATCATGTTTTGACTCGTTAATGATATATTGTTAATGGGACATTGGGTCTGCTGAAATATACAGAGCAAGAATGCATAAGATTCACAAAGGAATTAATCCAAAACGATAATTTACATGAAAAATATATAAAAAGAAAGATTAAATCCTACAATACACCCCGTCTGTCCTTCTTTGATAACTTTTAAATTGATTTTTGATTAAATTATACCTTACATATAACATGATACTCAGCAAGTTATTTTTTGGTAACGTTTTTAAATCAAACATCACATGAAACATAAACAAGAGGCCCATGGGCCACATCCCTCACCTGAGTAACTTTTGTGTTGCAGTTCTTTACCAGATTTCTTCTTATTTCTATTGTGGCCCCTTACCACCCCCTCCCCCAATCTTGATTAATAATTTAGAATCTTTTCTACCCCAGGATGCTTCCACATAAGTTTCAGCTTTCCTGGCCCAGTGGTTCTTGAGAAGAAGATTTTTTAATGACCCCACACTATTTTTCTCTTTTCTTGATTATCTCCCCTTGGAAGGGAACCTGGCCCTTTATTTTAACAATTTAAACCCCCCACTCCCCAAGGATGCTTTGTACCAAGTTTGGTTAAAATTGGCCCAGTGGTTCTTGAGTAGAAGTTGAAAATGTGAAAAGTTTACAGACGGACGGATGGACTACGGACAAAATGTGATCAGAAAAGCTCACTTGAGCTTGAGGTCAAAGAAAAACCTATACAAGCATATTTCTTGTAATAACCTGATCATACCTAAGAAATATCTTTACAATCTTTACAAGCCATAACTAGTAATATTTATACAGAGGCAAGATTAGGTATTGCAGAATCAATTCAATTGCTCAGATGGCTAAGTATGAAGCTACGGCAGAACAAAGGTTCACCGCTTTGCATAACAATATGTAGAAATCATCCAGAAGGGATGTGAATTAAAACTTTTCAATACTGAGCTGGTCTCTGCTTCTTCCTAGCCAGTGCGTTTTGATGTGTGCTGTAATCCACGGGCCTCTTGTTTCTTATTTTTCTGCTGAGGACTACTGGTCTGTTTTCTTCTGATGGATTGACGCAAAAAACAACTCCTTTATCTCAGTGTTTAAACTTTATTTAGTTAAAACGCTAATTTACAAGCTAAAAATTTTTACAGTAAATGTACCATAAATAATATTTTGTGCTTTATTTGAGAATAATTACATTTTCAAGTGATCTCCATCTTCTTATTCGCACATTTTAATTGTATCAGTCTTTATCAATTCTATTTTTATTATCAATTATATATGTACATTTTAACACAACTTTGGAGAAGCAAATGAACAGGTACGATACACCTCACATTCTCCTAAAGATGAATCAGGTAAAAAAAAAAAACAATGTTCAAATCATGTGGTTGTAGAGAAAAATATGTAGACATAGTCTTAATAATAAAGTTTTCCCGCGTTTCGTAGAATAGCGGGAAAACATTGTATGATAGGAACGTATTTTATTGGAAATGCCTGTTTATGGTAGGCGTGGCCAAAGGAAGGCCAATGAGAAGGTGGTATTTTGTGAGGTGTTGGATCATTCTAAGCCAGTGCTCCGCAGAACACACACGTGTTTTTGTTTATATGTATATTCAAATTAATACGTTGATATATGTAATATATTATATATATATGTAATATTGTCATATATTTTGATTTTGCTTTATTGTACATGTACATAAACGGTGTTTATGCATACCAAGTACTGCTCCGAATGCACGTCCGGCATTCTCCCTTGAGGCATTATTTACATAGCGACGGACACAGGTTTTCCATAGTTACTCGTCTATGGTTTTTTCCTGGGCGGTTTTTAATGTCTTTGATAGGGGTATAATGCATAGCATGCAACGCATAGTTAACCAAAACATTGCAGTACTTCATTATTCACATACACAATAATGTATGCCTGTTTGTTATGGATTGATATAAAATAAATGCCAGCTGCTCCCACAAAGTTTGTCTGGCTTACAGCTTAAGTGTTGTATTATTTGAGGTGTAGTCTGTCAAATAATGAGTGAAGATTATACTCTTATTTCCATTATACAATCATCAATTTACCTAGTATAATATTCCTTGAACTTGCATGCTGCAAGATATGTGCCGAACATGATTTTATTACTAGCAGGTTTACCCATAAAATGAGATACAATGACCTATGCTTAAGACAGGTGACATGAACTGAAAAAGGTAGGTAAGTGGTGAGCCCCCATAGATCTTCATTTTTACTGCAAAATACCTTTACCTAAGATTCATCAACTGAAAAATTTATAATGTTGTATGGACGCTTGGTGACAAATTATAATCAGGAAAAAGCGAGTTAATAGTTGGACATGTATAAAAAAAAATAAACGTCTGATGAATACCATGTCAGAATAAAAGCATATAAAGAAGAAGTAAAATAACGCTTCCTAACTATAATAAGATTAACAATGAATCAACGAACCTGACCTAATTTTTTTTTTAAATCAGACATTGATATAAAGTAAATATACATTTCAGGTGCATTTGTTTACAATTACACACTTTGACATATTTTTAAAAATAATGTTTCATTATCCACACATCGTTTTTATCATATTTAAAAATTGAAAAAACGATTTTAGAAATGAAAATGGTATCCTGAAAATTGACGTTATTGAATTTTCTGATTGTTTATAGAATTAAAAAAAATCTAAATTACACACAAAAAGTAAAAAAGCAAAAAAAATACAAAAAAAATCGTCACATTTTAAATGGTTTCTTGCATTTTCATTGAAAAGAGCAGTTTCAAATAAGTTTTCATTTGCGTTATATTTATGATATAACTATTTTTGACCTTGATGTTCTTTGAAAGCTTAGTATTTTTCTGCCATTATGTTCACAACAAGAGCAGACCATCCAGTAAAAGGGTAGCTCCCCTTGCCAATTCCAGTAATGTCATCATATTGTTCAAATATATAACCTCTTTTATTGTACTGTTTGAAAATGTTCTGAACAACATTTTTTCTTAGCTCTGTATAAATATTACTTGCTTGATTTTGATAAGGACCAGGAACTTGAGAGTAGTGGTGAAGTCCACTGATAATTAGGTAGTTCATATTTATCCATATTGCTCCTCTCCAGAGCGGAGGGTCGGTAACTGTATTTGACATGTTGTAAAATGTTGACTTCTTAGATAAAGACCTTATCCCATATTTTGTCCATAACAAGTCTTCTTTTCTCAGGTCTGACAGCATTTTTTCCAATCGAGGAGAATCCGAATCCAGAATTTTTAGCATCAAAGGATATAAGCTAACGTATCCAAATATCCCAGTATGTCTAAATGTTGGATGTGCATGAACATAACGGCTCTTACTGGTGGGACTGAACATGTCTATGTTATCAATAAGCACTCCATCATCACTGTATATGTCGATGTCATCAGCATGCAATCCATAATCACTGAAAATTTTTTGTTTAGAGTCCCAATGTAATCTGTCTAACAATTTGTTATCAGTAAGATCTTTATAAATTTCCTCGTATGCGCTTGAGTCCTCTCCAATCCTTTTCGCAATGTTCGCTAATACTCCCGAAGCCATCGCCATCCAACAACGAAGGTCAAGGTGACGCTCATTTTCGTCAGGATGGGACGCACGGGGGTAATCATCTAACCCAGAAGCAAAGGTGTATGGAATCAATTCCATTTCCGCGAAGCCTTTTCTTCCCCTCCAATAAAAGGAAGTAGGTATTTTTCCAGCTTGACTTACTTGTAACCATTCGAACCATTTTTCCATTTTTGGAAAAAAAATCTCCAAGAAAACCTTGACATTTTGTTTGTTTTTAATAAGATGTTGAATGGCTAGAAAAAGAGAAGGTGGGTTTGCAATGTTGTTTCTTTGCACAATAAATTCAGATGGAACTTTAGCTTCTGCTTCCTCTCCAAGTATCTGTTCTCTGGGTATCCATCCTTCTTCATTTATCAAGTTTAACCAATGTGCAATGATATCTTTTGATATTTTTGCATCCCAAAGAGTTATTAAATGAAGATCAAACCCTACATTCCAAAGAAATCCTCTTGGGAATTTTGATCTAGATGGTATAGACGTATATAGTGTAGCTTGCCTATGCTTCAAAACTTCGCTCTTTTCAGATTGTACTTGAGATGAACCATGGAAGTAGCTAATGCTCCCTAGCATATTACTCAATGTTGCTTTCGCAAAGTTGATGGCTTTTAGCGTGTATCTTTTTGATTCCAAATCAAAAACAGAAGAAAACTTTTTGTCAAATTCTCCAGAACGTTTTTCTATCTCTCGAGTTAGTTTATCACCTTGAAGAATATTTTCTGAACGAAAACTATTTGATTTAAAAATAATATCAAACTTAAGTGGTAATTCGGCTGTTATTTGGTGAACCACAAAATTTATACCACGATCCGTCTCATTAGTCCCTTTAAGTGCATTGTATACCTTATTTTCAACTAAAGGTTTAGGTACAAAATGTTTTGAAAGGGTCTCATCTAAAACATCCAATCCAGATACATGACCTTCAAAAGAATCATGCACTATTATTCGGGAATCGGTTGATATTTTGAAAGAAATATGAAAGTCTCCAAGTTCTTCACTGCTACCAACAATTGCTGGTTCACCATTATTTTTAAAGTAAGACAGGTTTCCATGTTTATCCAGCGCAGTGTATGTAAAAAATGATACCACAGGAGCATTCTTTTGGTTCTGGAAGAAAAAAAAAGAAAAATTTTACAACATCAATTTGAAAAAAAGAACAAATTATATACAACATTGTTTTCATACCATGGTACTGAAAGTTGTCATTACTGTGTTGAAACATTATTGCTACCGGTACTTGCTTTGTGGCTTATTCGAAGAAAAAAAAATTAAATCTTCGTTGTATTTCAAAGATCATATCTAGATCTGTTAACGAATTATGGAAAAGTACACATCCCCATGTTTTGTTTTTTTTCAACATTAAATATCATTTACGTTATACATGTAGAATGCATAACACTTCAATAAGAAAATTTTATTTATCATATTTAATCTTGTTTTTTTTAATACCACCTAATCTACTTGCGCATAAATTTCACGTGGCGTTGTACTAAAGTACGATGCCGTCACAAGTGAATACAGTAATGTACGGTTGAAATACACAATTTTTGTGTATAAAATGTTAAATGATAAACAACTGTGTTACATAATTTAGTATGTCAAGTTGTTAATTCTCTCAGAAGAGAACTATCAGTTTTATGTAATTTTAGTCTGGAAAAAGTAGTTCTCCTTGTAAATATATGTAAATACCTATCTGTTTTGTTTGTTTGTTTGTTTGTTTGTTTTGCTTGTTTGTTTTTGTTTTTTTTTTTTTTTTTTTTTGCTTTATAAAATATCAGATTTGAAATATCCTATGTCATTTAAATATAACAAAGAAATATTGTCTAGGTTAATTAAGCAATTCTAAAAAAAAATAATAACAAAGCCATATTTAAACTTTATGATTATACGAGGGTTGTCCGTAAAGGTTGTGGACAACATTGATAATTACCAGGCACGTCGCAACAGGGGGGAGGCAGGGTGGGCCTGTCCCCCTTTTTTCCCAACATGACCTTAACTATAGAAAACGTCCATTGAAAAGAAGGTACCCCCCCCCCACTTTGTACCACAGATAATTCATAGCAAGGAAATATAGGAATTGACATTGATAAAATACATGTATATGAAACTATTATTTTCATTAAATTCGTGTTTCATTTTATCAACATGCAAGTTTTCAACAAAATCAAAGCACAAATAGCTTATTTTTATCAGATTAAAAAAAAACATTCACTCATATCCGGAGCACTAAAATGAAAATTCTTGACATTACCCGGCGTCAAAAGAATGATACTAGTACATGCAACTTTACTCGACATAGTCACTGTTTAACTCAATACATTTCTTTTGTCGCTTTAACTAGATATAAATATGTGCACAAAATGTTCAGGTTCATACGTAAAATAATATTTAATAATGCCTGTCTCATATTCTGCAATCATCCAACCTCTGTCCGCGTAAAGACGATTTTATTAACGGAAATACGGTAAAGTCACGTTACGAAATTCATTTTTTACCACTTAAATCTCGGAATGATGGTTTTCCCTCGCGCATGTCATCCTGTTAACTGTTCCTTTCGTCCGAAAATATTATATGCCGCTTAAATACTAGTGAACGACTTCTTTTACTATGTTTTCTGATTGTTTACAAAGTGTATTGTTCTCTGTTGGCGTTTATCTGATGTCTACGCAGAATTTAATCACTGCTAACTGCTGTCCACCTATTCCGAAAACGTCCATTTTTTTAACAATTCCGAACCGTCTTAATATGTTTTTAATTTGATTGCTCAGCAAATTTACAATTTTGATCGTTCAAATTTTGCAGGTTTGCGGTGATAACTTCTGTCAACCTTATAATGTAAAAGTCATCCAGATTTCCGCAAAATTTTATAAAATACAAATGAAATCTACAAAGTGATAAATAATTTTTTTAATTCAAATTTTTCGGTGCTCCGGGTCTCCATTCCAAGACTAATTAAGAAGCCAAAATTGTAATTTAACATTTGAAATTGAACAAGTTTCTACATTTTTCAATTCATATTAAGTAAAGGATTTTAAATATGTTAATAATAAATATCAATGACACAACTTTTATTTAATTCTTAGCTTGTCCACGAACTTAACGGACAACCCTCGTATATGTAGTTTAATCAAGAGATTTTGCAGGCTTTTTGAAGAAAAAAAACAACTTCTGACATCTGGTTTATTTGTTTGAATATAAACAAATTTACATTAATGATGAAGTAATTTAAATGATGATACATCTTTTCAACATCCAATGCACTGTAAAGATCTAGAACCTTTCTTACTACGAAATTTGCTAATGTGTAGATGAATCATTATATGAAACCACTTTGGTTGAATTCACAAATAAAAATCTTTGGTGAGACTTGGCTTTATGTGAAACATGCAAAAGTGTGATTTACAATGATTCAAAAGAAATTGTTTAAAAGGTCATAAATTGATAAGTTTTCACATCTTCAAAAAATCTATCACAAATGATAAGAAAACAGGTGTCATTTTCTGATTTGGCTCTGTGTATATGTTTATAACATGGCAAATGTTCAGTTCTTTTTTCAGAAAATTTTGAAATAAAACAAAGAAGCCATTGAAGAATTGAGTTTTTGAAATAAAAATTGCAAGTGATTAAATTTGAAGATTTTTTTTAAAAATATGATTTGCAAGAAAAACTTCCTTTTATAGATGCAAGTTATCGTTCAAAAACAGGATATTGTGTGGGATAATCGTACAGAAATAGGTTGTGAGAAGAAGAAACACAGGAGAGTTGAACCTAAAGATTACTGAGTATTCAAGGGGTTTTAGAAGCTTTAAAGGGACATGAACAAGTTTCGTCTGATTCAAAAACAATTTAAATTTTTTTTAATGTAATGTTTACATAACACTGGTTTGGAGCTCTAAATCTGTCTGGTATCTCGACAACTGAAATGCACATTTTTGATAATCATTCAGAATTTATCGAAAATTATGATGTTGGAAGAATGATATCAGAACTACATGTTGTTGATTTTATATATTAAGAATTGTGTGTTGTTTAGACTATTTTTAGAAGTTTGTTGGATAA
Organism: Saccostrea cuccullata; assembly: GCF_032062105.1. Classification (NCBI taxonomy): domain Eukaryota; kingdom Metazoa; phylum Mollusca; class Bivalvia; order Ostreida; family Ostreidae; genus Saccostrea; species Saccostrea cuccullata. The sequence goes on along the minus strand of NW_026929080.1, from coordinate 15,555 downwards.
TAAGCAAGGAAAATGTATGATGCAGATGAATGGAGTGTTGGTTTCAAATTTTTCAATTAAGTAAAAAAAGTGGGGACCTTTTATACTAGCAATTTGTTTTCAAATATATGGTAAAAAACATTCAATATTTGTGAACAATATTTCTTCCGGAATTGCTGTTTTTAAAATTATTTGGGAGCTTGACAATATCTCGATATATTGTTCCGCCAATTAGATTAATTTCAAAAGTAATAGAGCACTTGCTGGCATGTAAAGCAAGAGGTGAGTTGGTTGTACCTAATTGGACGTCGTCTCCATTTTGGTCATGTATAGCAATACTGATGCTGTAATGACTGTAAGTTCAGTTTGGCTTTTGAAAGTTTTGAGATTCAAAATTATAATATTTACTGCTTGACATTTAGAATTTCTTATTCTAGATAGTATGATGGACGTTTTCAGCAGTACATAGCGAAGACTTGAAATAATTCTTGTCTTATCATATGTCCTAAAAGATACATTCAGGTAGCAAAGATAAGATAAAGTAAAGATATAAAAAGCCCAGGGGCCTTATAGGTCATCAGAGCATAATGCAACAACTTTCTAATCATTGAATTTGGTTCATGTTTTAAATCAGAGGCCATGAAATTCACAATTTTGATAGAGGCATCATTGCTTTTCATAACTATACACTTAGCATGCTTCGTTTGGTTACTTAATATCCATAGACATAGTAGGGAAACCAAAAATGCATTTCAACTAAACAATAATATTCAGCAATGATTAATGGTGGCCCCACTCCACAGGATCCCTTACCCTGTACCAGCATATTGCACATTTGAAAAAAATATATATTTGAAAAAAGGCATCCTCGCTCATCGTTAATGTTTAATACCATGAACCGATTTCAAAGCATTAATTCATTTTCAGTATATAATTTGGGCCCCTGTCTTACGCAAGAACCCTACTGTATCCCTGGTCCAGGTGCCTTAAAATTCACAATTCTGCAGGAAGAACCATTGCTAATTATAGATAAATAGGTAGTTCATCTGCTCAATAACCAGGAGCAGAGGAGAAGATTTTCAAAGAATTAATGTATTTTCACTATATAATTTATACAACCCCGCCCATACATCAGATCCATGATCTTGTGGCCATAAAATTCATAACTATCGAGGAGGCACTCTTCTTTACCATATCTATGTATATAGTTAGTTTGTTTAATACCCAGGAGCAGAGAAGAAGATTTTCAAAGAATTAATGTATTTTAACTATATGATCAATAGAGCCCAAACATAACACCAGAAGCCCTAACCCTGGGGGCATGAAATTTACAATTTTGGAAGAAGCAGCCTTATTCACCATAACTATGTACTTGATTAATTTATTAAATACCCAGGAGCAGATAAAACGATTTTCAAAGAATAAATGTATTATCTCCATATAATCAGTAGCAATAAAGCATCCCCCTTCACATGAGAACCCCTAACCCTGGGGATATGAAATCCACATTGAAGAAGAGGCACCCTACCTCACCATTATCATGTATGTAGTTAGTCTGTTTAATACCCAGGAGCAGAGAAGATTTTCAAGGAACTAATGCATTTTTACTATATGATCAGTAGAGCCCCATTCTAAAACAGAACCCCTGACCTTGGGGCCATGAAATTCACCATTGTTAAAAAGACACCCATCCGCACCATTACTATGTATGTAGTGAGTATGCCCAGGAGCATTGAAGAAAATTTTACAGAATTATAACATTTTCGCTATATAATCTATTGTAAACGTATTACATGTGGTAATGTATTCTATTTAGCACCTTTCGCTAAATCAAGTGCATTGCTGAATGTCTTGTGTATATTTATTGATGTAAAACACATTCAGAAAGCTCTAATTCAACTCTACCCTAACTTGCTCAAAAATCGATTTTCGCCACAGGTCGTAAACACCAAGTATAATACATCTGTATATATAGCCCCGCCCTAATACTAAAACCACTGATCCTTGGATCGTAAATTTCAGAATTTTTGTAGAAACTCAATGCTGATTACAATCATGCCAACATTTTGAATGCTTGATATCCAGGAATAACAAAGATTTTTAAAGATTGCATAAATTTTAGTTTGCACCGATTCTTTGTTACATAATGCAGTTGTCCTCCTCCTATTTCGGATTTCCCATGGCAAAAAAAGTTACTGCCTGCCATTCTTTTTATAATATTGATGGGTACCCATCTCTTATCACTTGATCAGTGAATAAAATTTGATTATATTTTCAGATTCCTTTAAATGTTATGCCATTCAGACACTTGTCCTCCATAACAAAACATGGACTTTGCCATTATAATCATATTGGAGGCGGGGTATCATTTTGTGAACTCAGAGCATTCATTTCGGGGTTGGAAAATTTTCTATCAAAATAATGCATTCTTTTTAGGATTATCGTTCTTCGTAGATGTATAACTCGGTAATGTACAGAAAATTAAATTTACTATATTATATTAAATTAATGATAATTAATTTTAGTGATTTTTTTTACCATTCTTCAGGCCTCAGGGTGGCAGAAAAAGATGATTTTTCTTATGATGCGCGTTTCTGTCATGTTCTATTCAAACAAATGAACAATTGACTATGATAAACACCTGAAAAACCATCGACCCTCATGTTTAAATTTACTATATTATATTGAATTAAATAAATGATAATTAATTTTAGTGATTTTTTTACCATTCCTCAGGCCTTAGGGTGGCAGAAAAAAGATATTTTTTCTTATGACGCGCTTTTCTGTCATGTTCTATTCAAACAAATGAACAATTGAACATGATAAACACCTGAAAAATCATGGTCCCTCATGTTTCATCAGTACATTTTTTTTCAAGAAATATTTAAGTAAATCTGTTTTTGCTCAATGTAGTACTACCCAACCCCGGGAGTCATGATATGAATTAGATAAAATATATATAGTAGTTAACCGTAAGTTTTCATCATAACCCTAACATAAATAATAATAATATAGTAAATAAAAGTGATCACTTTAGTAAATCAAAGTTTACTATAAGTTCACTTAGAGGCAATGATTGACCATTTATTTAATTAAATGTTCACTATAGTATCAAAGTTATCATTATAGTATATTACAGTTTAAAAAGTGTTACCTATAGTATCAAAGTGATCACTATAGTAAATCAAAGTTTTCAAAGTGATCACAATAGGAAATCTACGTTTTTCCATGGTATATTCAAAGTTTCCTTATTGATCACTATAGTAAATCAAAGTTTTCAAAGTGATCACAATAGGAAATCTACGTTTTTCCATGGTATATTCAAAGTTTCCTTATTGATCACTATTGTAAATCAAAGTTTTCATAGCTACATGTATCATTATAATAAATCGAAGTGTCAAAGTGTTCACTATAGTAAATCAAAGTGTCAAAGTGTTCACTATAGTACATCAAAGTTTTCATAGTGTCAAACTGTTCGCTGTTGTCAACTGTAGTGATAATTATGGTATTTTTTATTGGGAAATGGTATTATCTAAGAGGCAATGATTGAACATTTATTTAATTAAATGATCTTATATATTTATTTAAAAAATAAGAAGCTAGTAGATCGGATCTGCTAATAGTTAATTTTTGTCTGATATATTTTCTATCATTATTCAGTGCTTATATTTTTGAATGGGGGGAGGGCGGCAGAGGAGGTTTGCGTTCATTTGGCAGACTCTATGCTATACCATAGACTGGTAAAAAATCAAATATTTAAATATCTTAAGCTTACATGAACATAAGCAGTATCTCTTTTAAAAATATTATTATTGTTACTTTCTATTTTTGGTTTATCCACAAATATAGGACAAGTGGTTAATGTATTTATTAATTTATGAATGGAATATTGAAGCAATGGGAGGGGAACAGCTGCCCTTTATTATGTTAGTCACAGCAATATTCCTCATACGTGCTTTGCTACGAGTGCAGCACATAAATGTTATGTCAAGGACAGTTTGGTCAATTTCATTTATCTATTTATTTATGAATTTAAGGGAAAATCATATGAAATTATTACTAGACTTGCATATACTAGATGTCTTATCAGTTAGAGTGATTTGATTGGAATTGACATTTGTTTTGATGATGAAAATCTAACTGATTAACTCCCCCTCATTCCATTCTTCTTTGAAAAACATACAACGAAAAACACCTTACACCATGACATTGTGCACGTGTCGTCAATAAATCTGAGAGATGTAACGTTTAAGGACAGATGATACAAACAATTTTTTTCTTTGGAGGAGACTTAATATCATGTCACAAGTTTAGAAAAGTGGATAAAGTGGGAAAAGAAATAGACTTGGAAAATATTAGTAATATTTAAATATAATTACAATTTGAATAAACAAACTCTAAACAGGTAAACAGATGAAAAAAAAATTCAAAATATGTTACCTTGGTGCTAAAAATGTAATATAAGCTTTAGAAAAATATACCAAGCCAGGTTTCCTTAATTAGTATGAATATTCATATTTTAAATTATCCCTGCTATATTATTTTTATTTGATTATTCTTCAAGTATAGTAACGCCACATAGAAACAATGTACGATTTTCTGATTGTCGTAATTAATTAGCATAATTAAATCGTTCAATTATGTAAATCGCACTTCACCCGAAGATACCCGATAGACCGGACGTATTTTATAGCGGTCCGGATTTCTTTCTTCAATAGTGTTCTTAAAAATTTCCAATTCAACATGTAACTAAGTATGTAAATATATAGTGTTAGTAGTTAAGTAGTAGTGTTAGTTGGTTTTTGTTTAACTTTTTCCTTTGTTCTTATGATTTTTTAACTTTTTTCTTTACAAGTCCTGAGGAAAGGACAGGGTGTCCCAAAAATTTGACAATTTTTATTGTTTGTGTCGTTGGTCATTTTTACTGCTATATATAAATTTCCATCCGTGACCTTGTGTCCACTTGGTAGATTTGACATTTAGGATATACAGTGTTGTTGGTTTTTTAGTGCTTCATATATATATATATATTTTTTTTTTCTTGGGGTCTGAACTTGATTAAATTTAATTTAAAGTATAAATTTAATCAAGTACATGGCGGTTTCAGACCACAAGAACGTTTGATATATTATGTTATCAATTACGTCGTATATTATGTAATCACGGTTTGCATATTAATCATATTCATAAATCGGTTTTATTTTGTTGTTAATTTTTGATACAGATAAAAAGTTGTTTATTGATAATTTTATGGATTTCAGGATCAATTATTTCATAATTAATTTCAAGTATGTTCTCTAATTAAAGTCACATTAGTGGCAAAGTGCAACATACCTAAATGTCTTGTTGTTCATGAGAATGGAGAGTGAAGGCGGTTTCTTGAAATATTGCGATAGTGCAATAAATGTGAGTTGGAATTACAATAGTACACGGAAATGTTAATAAACGAGAAGTTTCATAAATTAGTTATTATGTCAAAATAAATTGGCATTGGCAATTGTACATAAATAGATTTTAAGTTTTTTTTTTAAATATTTTATGTACATTGGAATGCTCTGCGTGTAAGAGTTATCGCGCTTCCCATATCGTTGGAAAGTTTTTGCCGTGTCCAAATAAGGAGAGGCAGATGCAAGCGGTTCTTCGAAATGAAAATGTTTAGTAAACGCCCAATAAAAATAGTGTGCGGTAAGAATCAGGACCTGGTCGTTCAGATAGCGTCACTTTTCAGTTTCTTTTAGGACGCCGTGAAAAGTACATGTGTGTTGGATAGCTTCAAATTATTTTAAGCCGCCTCCACCCCTCCACCTTTTCCTTTTTTTAAGGTTGTCCAGTTTTGCCTATCTTCTTTTCTTGGTTTTTTATAATGTGTTTAGGTCGTTTTTGGCGGTTTCAGACCACAAGAACGTTTGATATATTATGTAATCAATTACGTCATTTATTATGAAATCACGGTTTGCATATTAATCATATTCATAATTCGGTTTCATTCTGTTGTTAATTTTTGATACAGATAAAAAGTTGTTTATTGATAATTTTATGGATTTCAAGATCAATTATTTCATAATTAATTACAAGTATGTTCTCTAATTAAAGTCACATTAGTGGCAAAGTGCAACATATCGAAATGTTTTGTTGTTTATGAGAATGGAGAGTGAAGGCGGTTTCTTGAAATATTGCGATAGTGCAATAAATGTGAGTTGGAATTACAATAGTACACGGAAATGTTAATAAACGAGAAGTTTCATAAATTAATTATTATGTCAAAATAAATTGGCATTGGCAATTGTACATAAATGAATTTTAAGTTTTACTTAAAATATTTTATGTACATTGGAATGCTCTGCGTGTAAGAGTTATAGGGCTTCCAATATCGTTGGAAAGTTTTTGCCGTGTCCAAATAAGGAGAGGCAGATGCAAGCGATTCTTCGAAATGAAAATGTTTAGTAAACGCCCAATGAAAATCGTGTGCGGTAAGAATCAGGACCTGGTCGTTCAGATAGCGTCACTTTTCAGTTTCTTTTAGGACGCCGTGAAAAGTACATGTGTATTGGATAGCTTAAAATTATTTTAAGCCGCCTCCACCCCTCCACCTTTTCCTTTTTTAAGGTTGTCCAGTTTTGTCTATCTTCTTTTCTTGGTTTTTTATAATGTGTTTAGGTCGTTTTTGGCGGTTTCAGACCACAAGAACGTTTGATATATTATGTAATCAATTACGTCATTTATTATGAAATCACGGTTTGCATATTAATCATATTCATAATTCGGTTTCATTCTGTTGTTAATTTTTGATACAGATAAAAAGTTGTTTATTGATAATTTTATGGATTTCAAGATCAATTATTTCATAATTAATTACAAGTATGTTCTCTAATTAAAGTCACATTAGTGGCAAAGTGCAACATACCTAAATGTCTTGTTGTTTATGAGAATGGAGAGTGAAGGCGGTTTCTTGAAATATTGCGATAGTGCAATAAATGTGAGTTGGAATTACAATAGTACACGGAAATGTTAATAAACGAGAAGTTTCATAAATTAATTATTATGTCAAAATAAATTGGCATTGGCAATTGTACATAAATATATATATGCATATTACAACAAGCAAGTTCAAATAATTGCAGTTCCATTTTTGTTATCACCAAAGTTGATTTCTTTTTAAATAGATTAAGGGGTCTGAAATCATAGCATGCTCGGAAATATCACGTCACAGGTAATAACATATCAATTATGAATGCCTCATCTCTACTTATCAAAAATTATCAGGAAAAAAAAAACTTTTTAGAATACAAGAACCGGTAGGTCAAACTTCAAAGTCAAGGTCACGTAGTCAAAAATCAGAATTTAATTAAAAAAAAAAAGAGAGAGAGAGAGAGTCTTACACGGGTAATATGCATGTGAAAGGTGAAAGCTCTAAAATTCTCATTAAAAAGTTATGACCATTGTTAAAGTTTTTTAGACAAAGGTCAAACTTCAAGGTCAAGCTCATGGCGTCAAAATCATAGCATGTTTAGAAAGATCTTGTCAAGGATAACACACATATGTAATATTGAATCCCTATCTCTTCTCAATTTTGTGAAAAGTATATCAATGTCAAGGTCAAAGGGTAAACAAGAGGTACATTGGCCATATTGCTCACCTAAGTAGCTTTGACCGTTCTGTTCTTTCCCCAAAGTAATACATATTTGACCCCAACCTACCTCACGAGTCATAATTAGGACATTTTAAAATCTACCCAAGGATGTGTTTGCATAACTTTCAGCTTTTTTTTGGCCCAGAAGTTCTCCATTAGATATGAAGTAATTTTTTTTTAAATTCCAAAGTGGACTTGTCTGCAGTGGCTGCTTTTTCCTCCATGGAACCTAAACTCTGATGTTCTAGAGGTCCATGATTTCTTTGCTCCAGGTCTGTAGATGGACTTTTGAGCTATAGAACTGTTCTTTATCATCGTATATATCATTTCAATTACCCTTTGTCTTTACCTATAAACAACCTTGGTTCTTAAGACGATTTTAAAAAGACTATATTAATTTTCACATATTATTAATTTTCTTCGCATTAAGGAGAGCGTTTTCCTTTATTTGAAAAGAACACTTTGGAGCAAGTTGGGATAAAATCGATCCGGTGATACGTGATAAGATGTCAAAAATAAGATGTTAAAAGCTTACAGATGGGCAGGCAGATATAGAACTACAAGCAGACAAACTAAAGATGATATGTGATCAAAAAAGCTAATTTGGCTTTCAGTAAGTTGAACTAAAAAATGAAATCAATTATTCCAAACTTTTGTAAGATACATAAACCGTATACAAAATGACAAATTGTTTTTAAAAATAAAACAATAAAATCTTCGTAACATTTTATTGAAGATTATTCTCTATATTTACCGTTGAAAAAGCTGTTATTCTTGCAGACCACTCCCCTCCATGATGTCCAACTTGACGTTTCACAAATGTTGTGTTGAATATAAATTCTTCCTCCTCCACCTCATGAATGCCAAAACTCAAACCGTCATGTCTCAGCCATCCATATTTTACCAACTCATCATCTTCCTTGCACCAGTGTCGTAATTTATTAGACCCCTGTTTTCTAGGATCTGGAAATTGTTTCATCCACATCAGACCTACGACCGGAGATCTAGGCGAACGTGTTTTTAATCCAAAATAAAGATTTGCTCGATATGACCCCCAAAAATATTTAGAGTTTCTTTTAGCAGACGTTGTCAATTTCGAATTAACTTTTGGAATTTTCAATGGATGGTTTATGGTATCGGTCTTTGAAATGTATGAATAAAAGTACAATCCTATGCCAGCAATGAATAAAACAAACCATACACATAGATGTTCAAACATTTTATCTGAAGACACTTCCTTGGTAAGTTTCTTTGGTTTTGTGCTACGGAGTTTTGATACTTCCCATGTTTCTTTGTTTTGGCCTTTCCTGTGACCTGAAGACACTTCCCTGGTGCGTTTCATTAGGTTTGTGCTACGGATTTTTGATTTTCCCCACGTTTCTTTGTTTTGTCCTTTGCTTCGTTTCAAATTCCCTTTAGGTTCAATCTGAGAACTCTCTCTGTTACTTTCTTTACTATTCCCACCAAGATACTCATCCGAGACATTGGTTTCATCTCTTAGTTGTGAACATTGGTCGCCATGATCATCTACTTGGGAACCCATGTTTGATTTAGATCTACGGAACAGCATTTAAACCATAACAATAAACCTTTGATGATTTCATTAATTATTTTTAAAAACTTGCATTTCAATTATTGAACGTATTCTTTGTGCAATAGAAAAAGTTTAAGGAGAATAGGAAAGTTTTAATTCTTTTCTTGTTCTCTCTCTCTCTCTCTCTCTCTCTCTCTCTCTCTCTCTCTCTCTCTCTCTCTCTCTCTCTCTCTCTCATTTGTCATTGTCAAGATCGACCTGTCGTATACGAAACTGAAAATAAAAAAGATCAACAGGAAAAACCCCTACATAAACAAATACATGGGCGCAGACATTTTGGACACCCAAAGTTGTGCGGAGGAGAAAATGCTAGCTGGCGCGTGATTGGTCAATAAGAGAAAAGACTTGTTATGTATTTGACAAGTAAAATAAAGTTGATGAAAATCTCATATCAAGACTTGGGTTTCTTTGAGGTATATAGGAGTTACAGGTAAAAATTTGAAGGGAGGAATGCACTTTGGTTAGAGATTTTCATTGGGTGTCAAACGCACCTAGTTGTAAACAAATGGAAATTGAAAGTAAAAGTGCAACGGCACGGTATATTTCTTCTGGCATTTTTTGTTTTTCAATATCTCGAACTTTCACGACAAAAAGGTCATTTGCCCGAAATTCAATACATGTATCAGTGAGAGGGGCTAAAGTTTGTATGGAAGTCTATGGGAAAACATTTGGTGGTGTTTGTCCTATAGAATAGGTATGATTTCATGAATAAAAATTGATTACAGCCAAAAAATCAGTCAGTTCCTATTTTCTTGGCATTGGGATTATATTTTAGTTAGTTTTGAGTATTTGCCCAGATAGCAGGATGTTATTGGACCTTTGTTGGGCCAACAATGCTCCGTATGTTGGGCCACCGTTTGAATTCAACATTGGGCCATCGGTAATTTGCTCATCGGCCCTTAATCAAACCAACTTGTTGGCTTATTGTTGGGCCAATGTAACAGTTAATATTGGGCCACTGTTGGGCCAATGTATTATTTTAATATTGGGCAAACGTCATTTTTGTACAATTGGGCCATTGTAAGCAGTTATTGTTGGGCCAACGGTAATTTGCTCATCGGCCCTTAATCAAACCAACTTGTTGGCTTATTGTTGGGCCAATGTAACAGTTAATATTGGGCCACTGTCGGGCCAATGTATTTTTTCAATGTTGGGCAAACGTCATTTTTGTACATTTGGGCCATTGTAAGCAATTAATGTTGGGCCAACGGTAATTTGCTCATCGGCCCTTAATCAGACCAACTTGTTGGCTTATTGTTGAACCAACGAACGGATATTATTGAGCCATTGTTGGGCCACTTATTCTTTCAAAATTAGGCAAACATCATTTTTGGGCCAACGTTGGTTTGTATCTTATTGGCTCTCTATCATGACAACTCATTTGCTCTTCACTGGTTGGCCATTTGTCCTCAAAATTGACAAACAAATACATATGTTAAGGTTATACTAGTTTTGTAGTACAGTTTAATGGTAAAAGCCCTTTAATACTATGTATATATGCTAGATTAATAGTTAAATACATATTCTCAATATATATCTCATAGCATTAATTAACAAGAGGCCCATGGGCCACATCGCTCACCTGAGAAACTTTGACCATTCTGTTCTTTAACAGATTTCCCCTTTTTAACACACATATTGCGACCTCACCCTACCCAACTGATCATAATTTAGACATTTCTAAAATCTACACTACCACAGGATGCTTCCATGTGCACATAAGTTTCAGCTTTTCTGGCCCAGCGGTTCTTGAGAAGAAGATTTTCAAAGATTTTTTCTATATATTTCTATGTAAAACTTTGATTCCCCATTGTGGCCCCGCCCTACCCCCGGGGGTCATGATTTGAACAATTTAGAATTTACACTACTCAAGGATGCTTCCACATAAGTTTCAGCTTTTCTGGCCCAGTGGTTCTTGAGAAGAAGATTTTCAAATATATATTTCCTATATATTTCTATGTAAAACTAAAAACTTTGGATTCCCAATTGTGGCCCCGCCCTACCCCCGGGGGTCATGATTTGAATAATTTAGAATCTACACTACCCAATAATACTTCCACAAAAGTTTCAGCTTTTCTGGCCCAGCGGTTCTTGAGAAGAAGATTTCAAAGATTTTTCCTATATATTTCTATGTAAAAGTTTGATTCCCCATTGTGGCCCCGCCCTACCCCCGGGGGTCATGGTTTGTATAATTTAGAATCTACACAATCTCAGAATGCTTCCACATAAGTTTCAGCTTTTCTGGCCCAGTGGTTCTTGAGAAGAAGATTTTTAAAGATTTCTTCTATATATTTCTATGTAAAACTTTGATTCCCAACTGTGGCCCCGCCCCTACCTCCGGGGGTCATGATTTGAACAATTTAGAATCTACACTACCCAAGGATGCTTCCACATAAGTTCCAGCTCCTCTGGCCCTGTGGTTCTTGAGAAGAAGATTTTCAAAGTTTTTTCCTATATATTTCTATGTAAAACTTTGATTCCCCATTGTGGCCCAGCCCTACTCCCGGGGGTCATGATTTGAACAATTTAGAATCTACACTACCCAAGGATGCTTCCACATAAGTTTCAGCTTTTCTGGCCCAGTGGTTCTTGAGAAGAAGATTTTTTAATGACCCCACCCAATATTTGTCTTTTCTTGATTATCTCCCCTTGTGAGGGGACTTGGCCCTTCATTTTAACAATTTAAATTCCCCTTTACCCAAAGATACTTTGTACCAAGTTTGGTCAAAATTGGCCCAGTGGTCCTTGAAAAGAAGTCGAAAATGTGAAAAGTTTACAGACGGACAGCTAGTCGGACGGACGGACGGATGACGGACAAAATGTGATCAGAAAAGCTCACTTGAGCCTTCGGCTCAGGTGAGCTAAAAAACTGAGGAAAAAGAAATCAAAATATAAAATTATATTATAACATACTAGTATTTTATTGCTCAGTGCATGAAGAAAACAATAATAAAGAAATAAAAGTTGATGCTCACTTCAAGCGATACATGTAGGGTTACATGACTGTATACTCCCTCTCTGATGTAAATTTATGCACAAGTTCAGTAAATTGCAGGTATCAATAAGCAGGTCCAACAAAGAAACAAAGCCCCCCTGTTCTTAAAATAATACTAAAATGAATCCCGTCATTTTGTTTACTTACACAAAAAATGTTTCTGGCATCTGCATCGTGTTTGTAACCAACAAACAGACACAGAAAAGGGTAGATCTACAGATTTGTCACAGTATATAACAGAAAAAGCTAGGCACTGCCACTTTCCATCTGATCCCTCTCCTAAGTTTCCTCTTCTCTCTCCCGAGTCTCCTCCTCCCCCTTCTTTTCTTCTCTGTCCGTTTCTTCCTCCCCCATCCCTGTCCTTGGCATACCTTAGCTATTCTTTGATTGTGTTTTGAATGTCTTTTTAGAATCTCCAGTAGCACTAAAATCATAGTATTTGGTACTTAATACATTTGTTACTTTTCTCAGTAAAGAGTAAACATACAATTAAATTTACAAGTATATCACTATATGTTTAAGCTGTCAATTAAGGAATAACCGTCTTTTTTGTTTCATGGTGTGATTAAGTGATTAGCTTGCATGATGAAGGCATTTATGCATAACGTTTCTACGCTTGATCATTATCATCATCACAACGATTTTGATTCAATGTTGCCCCATATAAAATACATGTATAGAAAAGTCGTTGCATTGAACAAATTTTAATTGAAAGAACCCAATTTATGTTTAGTACTGAATAAATTTAGTTTTAACTTCAACAAGTTCAATATTTTCAAAATGTTTGATCATATGCTCGACGTTAAGTGTATATAAGTAAATTAAGTGGTAGACTTCGGAAATGTATTTTACTAGTCACACATTTCAATATAAATAAGGGACAAATTATTTATTGTTTTAACTGTATCAAAACACATTTGTTATTCTATACTTTAATTTATTTTTCTTGTATAAAAACAAAAACATTTAAAATCACTGATAATTTAACATTTTAACAAGCCTTGTAAATTTATTTTAGCTAGCTTGTACTTTCAAGTAGGGTTGGTTGTAGATTTATTTTTGATTGTAGAGATGATCAGATTTCTTGATATACAGGTTTGTAACAATTAAATGTTTATACACATTGGCCCAATGTTGGTCCAAAATATCGGGCCAACATTGGGCCAAGGAGCAAAATGACACTGGACCAACGTCATTTGCCCACATCGGCCCAATGTTCCTATTGACGTTGGTCAAAGAATGTCACATTCATTGGGCCAATGTTGGCGCAAGGTTGGGCCAATATCTGTAGAAATAACACTCTACACTGGGCCAACGTTGGCCCAACATATCGGGCCAACATTGGGCCGATGAGCAAACTTAAATTGGGTCAATGTCATTTGCCAACATTGGCCCGATGTAACCGATTACATTGGCCAAACGTTGGCCCAATGTTATCATGCCATCTGGGGTACAGTGTTGACCCAACAGCACCTGGCCTCTGCACTTCCCCGTGTCTGCTTTGCGCAGATTTGTACATGATATCATTTAAAAACTAAACGTTAATTCAGCTGTGCCGAGGCAAACATATTATAAATACTTACAAAGTGGATGCAGATATGCAAGGTATCAGTCTCATTACGCTCGCTCGTGTCAGATTAAAAATGGCGCGGATATTACAAGTAGCCCGGTTGTTGTCTACCCATGATCCTCAGTCAGATTCATGGTATATTGGGCCAACGTTGGGCCGATGCCAATCCCCAAACAAATATTTTCTCTCATGATGATAATTTTATGATATAATGCGAACAGTTAGCCCAGCATTAGCGCACCGTTATACATTACCAGCTATCGATATTCTATGTTGGGCCATTGTTGGCCCAATAAAGGTAACCCAACAGAGATAATACAACCATAATGTAAGATTGGGCCAACGATGTTCTGCTATCTGGTTTATTACAAATAAATATAAGCATAAACACATTCAAAAAATAGAATAAAACACTCTTTGGTGCTGTGATCACTTAAGTGCAAACTTAAAATGTTGAAAATATCATATCTAAACAAGAGCAGTCATCCAATGATAAGCATGGACATAGAAAGTCCTCTTAATTATTTCAGAATGTGCCAACGTTGTCCCAACGTAAAGCTCAGTAGCTAATTATAAAATTGACACCATCAATTAATTGGCAGTATAATAATTGGGCCTACGTTGGCCCTATATAAATATCCCATCTTTTAAACATCTAACCAAAACAACACTTGTGTGTATTACAAACATTGTGCCAATGTTGAGCCAACATACTACTACCAACTTGATAGGACACGTTCTTTAAGGGTGTATTAGAAACAATGGGCCAACGTTGGACCAACATAATACTATCAACTTGATAAGACATTTCTTTAAGGGCGTATTAGAAACATCGGGCCAACGTTGGGCCAACATACTACTTGAACTTGATAAGGCACTTTCTTAAAGGGTGTATTACAAGCAATGGACCAACGTTGGGCCAACATATTACTACCAACTTGATGAGACATTTTCTTTAAAGGTGTATTACTAACAATGGGCCAACGTTGGGCCAACATATTACTACCAAATTGATAAGACACATTCTTTAAGGGTGTATTACAAACATCGGGCCAACGTTGGGCCAACATACTACTACCAACTTGTAAATACACTTTTCTTTAAGGGTGTATTATAAACATTGGTCCAACTTTGGACCAACACCCGGATCCTTCCTTCCTTGGGAACTAAAGTGAATGGAAGTTGCTTACGTTGGACCAACGTTGGGCCAACAAAGGAATTCTGTCATGGTCAAGAAGGTTGACTTAGTAACATTGGTTCAACGTTGGCCCAACATTGTTCCCCCAACGCCAACCATGCAACCTTTTACAAATGTTGGCCCAACATAGTCATGCTATCTGGGTGTTTAAAAATTAGAGGGTTTGGGTAAATTGAGGCTCACAGTGGGGACTGCACATAGTGAAAAAATGCCAAATTTTTGCCCTAGCTCTCATATTTTCAATAAATGTTCATGTAAATAATTTTAAATAAATATTTATACCGAAATTTACTGTGAATATTGTAAATAATACAATATCAATATTTATGGGCATCATCAATACACAAAACATATGAATATCCCCCTCGCAGTTTGAGAAATTCATTTAAATCCATGTATTTCATGAGTGTAGACACTGGAACAGATTGAGTAATCCTCTTTCAAATTTGTGTTAATCAGAGTTGATTGAATAATTTATAACAAAATTTGACTGCTGTTAACTGATTATGTTATTTTGTTTTTACATAAGGGGCATAATCCAGCAGAAAAGCCAGTTTCAGTCATGTAATCAGTGCTGGCTTGAAATAAA
>NW_026929079.1:0-36653 GCF_032062105.1 Saccostrea cuccullata | reverse complement strand
CTGCATTATTTTTTTCCCCTCTAATAGAGTAAAAATGTCAACTTTTATGAGACTTTTCCAAGACGTCGCAAAACATTAAATCTTATAGGGCCTAAAGATGAACAAAATGAAAACTGTTGAGTGAAATTTATTATTTTTATTTTTCAAGCTTCATTTTGATGCATTTCAAATTCAATATCATGGGTAGTTTTTGGAGCTATCCTACCTGGCTGAGGATCGGATATTCCTTAAAAAAGTCGATCTCTATCCAGAGTAATCGTCCGCTTCGCTACATACTCTGGGTAGAGATAGTTAAATAGTGTCAAAATGGCACCAATATGTTTCCGTACAAATGCAGAGACCAGCGCAGCGTCAGCGGCCGCCATTACTGCACATCAAGGTTTGTATTCGGTTTAGAAGTAGAACGAATTTGAATTCCATATCTGTATACTAGTGTATTCTGTATAATTAATGTAAGTGAGTCATATTGCCATTTTATCTTATTTTCACCGCAGCTCACAGCATAAACCAGGTGGATGTTGTTTGTGTGTGTTGGGGGGGTTGCTTTTTCAGTTTTTGTCAAGGATTAATAAATCGGTTTTGTTGTTGTTTTAAAGATTTTTATATAACTTGAAATAGCAGTTTCAGGGTCGGGAATACTCGGGGATAGGGGCTCACAGCGGCAAACAAAAAATAAATTATTATAATTTCTTTATTCATTGATTCACCAAACATATTGGCATACAACCATGTTACATACATAAAGACAAATAATAAAATACAAACATGCATACATGTGGCCATCAGTGAAGTCAACTATGCAGTGGTTTACTAGATTTATTACATAGTATGTATATTTTGGACACAAAAGGGGGAGGCGGCGCAGCCCCCTAACCCCCACCCCCTCCCCATGTGCTGTATACATGTTATATAATTAGGCCTCAAAAATACATGTACATGATTTTCCTTCAAGAATGATATGGTTGTGTGCAGAATTTATTTAGCCATGTTATCTAAGACATTCAAAATATGAACATGAATGGCTATTAACAGTAAATTGAAAACTTGACATTTTTCTTTGAAGATTGAGTCATGGACGCCCGTACCAGTGCCCAGGACGTGATGCGATGTGACCTGTGCGAGATCGAAGTGGTACAGATGCACTGTGATACATGTCTTGTTAACCTGTGTAAGGCCTGTGTGGGAGAACACTTTTCTGCTGATCTCTCAAAACCTCATAAAATTGTTCACTTTAAGGACAAAAAGTCAACTCTTATTCACCCCAGATGCACCTCTCATGATGAAGAAACGTGTGAGATGTTCTGTACCCAGTGTGATGTTCCTATCTGTACTATTTGTCTTGCCTCGGATCAACATCTTGGACATAAACTAGCAAGGGTCCTGGAAATTCGAGACAAGAAAAGGGATAATCTCGTCAAAAAACAAACTGAACTGAAAGAAAAGATATATCCAAACTACCAGGACAATGCCTCTGATGTACAAAACAGAATGAGTCAGTTAGAAAAGGGATATGGAGATCTCTCAACAGCCATAACAAAACATGGAGAGCACTGGCACAGAGAAATTGACAAACTTGTCAAGAAACTTAAAGCTGAAGTTGATGAGATGAAAAACACACAGTTACAAACTCTACAGAAACATCTGGATAAAATAAACAAGACAATGTCTGACATCGAGGAGGAAATCAAATCAGTTGATAGTGTTCTGGAATCTACAGACATTTCAAGTCTATTCAGTCTGTCTTCCACCCTAGATGAGTATAGAAAGCTTCCAAAAAAAATTACAGTTTCCATTCCTAAATTTATCCCAAAGAAATTACAGGCAGACCAACTGTTTAGTTTGAAAACAATTTCGTTAAAATCAGATGAACATGACGACAGCATGAAGACAACACAGAAATCACCAGAAGCTGGATCCTCTCCTCCAGTCAAACAGCTGCTTGATGAACCAGAGACTGTCACCACCATAGATACTGGGTATGGAGAACTTTACAATGTGGCCTGTCTGAGTGATGAAGAAATCTGGACAAGTGGAAATGACAACACCATGAAACTCTACAGCATCAATCAGGGATCACTACTCAAGTCAATCACAACCAAGTCAGGGAACAAACCATCTGACATAGCAGTGACAAAAAGTGGAGATCTAGTTTATGCTGCTGATAGAACTGTGAACATTGTGAAGAATGAGAAGATAGAGGAAGTGATCAGATTACAGAAATGGATACCTCAAGGTGTCTGTAGTACCTCCTCTGGTGACCTCCTGGTTATCATGCTCAGTGTTGATGAAAAACAAACAAAAGTTGTCCGTTACTCTGGCTCCACAGAGAAACAAACCATTCAGTTTGATGATAAACGTAAACCTCTCTATTCATCTGGTCCTTATTACAGATACATAACAGAAAACAGAAACCTGGATATCTGTGTGTCTGACAGTGAAGCTAGAGCAGTAGTGGTGGTCAATCAGGCCGGGAAACTGAGATTCAGGTACACTTTGAATTGAACATATTTTACTGACAAAGTCAAAAGGATAAGACAAATGTTCTACAACTCAGATAGTCTTCTCTTTATACAGAATTATATAAAATTGTCCATAATAAAGTACAAATATTTTTAATAACAAATCAGTTAGTAGTGTCAAAGTCTGTACAATTCTATATACATGATATACAGTATACAAAATTATATTTCTTTTGAAATTCTACCAAATTCTTTAAAAAAAAATATGAATAAATTAAAAAAAATTCTATATTTTGTTGATCAAATTCAGGTACAGTGGATATACTTTTACTCCAAAGAACAAACCATTCTATCCACGAGGAATCACCACAGACAGTCAGAGTCACATCCTTACATCTGATTATTACAATGAGTGTGTCCACATCATAGACCAGGATGGACAGTTCCTCCGTAAAATAGACTGTGGACTGCGTGAGCCCCAGGAACTGTGTACAGATACAAATGACAATCTGTTTGTTGTTCAGTATGGAAAAAGACAAGTGATGAAAATTAAGGTGGTATGGGATACCAAACGAAATTTCTCCTATATGGGTCATTATCAAAATATGCATACTTTCGTGCCAGTATCAATTTGAAGGTGAAAAAATGATGTTTGGGGAAAAATAAAAAGTTTCATAGAGTTTACGAATACCTTAACTTTTTCTATGAACACAAAAATTTACAATTTCATTTCTTAAAGTAATAAAAAAAAATTTTTTGTAACAAGATATTAGTGACTTCATGTGTCAATAGATTCTGTCAATGTCTTTAACCTACAATTTAAAATGGTTGATGTTTTAATTTAAAAAATTGCATTGATTACTCAAATCAACATTCATACTTTAAGTTTTGGTATGCTATAGAACAAAAAAGCTTTTACAAAAAATAAAAATAATGAGATATATGTCCGTATAAAAAAATTTTGTCATTGGTGTGTTACGTTTTCGTCTTATGTGTATATTCAATCAGAAGGTACCTTAGAGGCACGTTACAATAATGGGTTCGAAGGTACCTGTGCTTAAGTAAAATTAGATAGAACAAGTGTGATCAATTACAATCAATTTATTAAATTAATCAAACGAAAAGTACAATACACAATAATATTTTGGTATAATGTCCCAATCCACAGTGTAATGGATAATAATAAAATTATAGTTAAATGGTCACATGCGCGTTAGACTCGGTGAAAGGTGCTAACGGCTTAAGGTGCTAGGTGCTTCCGATGATACTGGAGCAAACTGGTTCTAGGTGTCCGGTGTTCAGGTGTTAGGTGCCAGGTGCTAGGTGCTACTGATATAAGCTAATTGGGTCTAAGTTCCATCTTTGCTTGACTGGTGCTATATAACTTTACTCGGTGCTAGGTGCTAGGTTTCTGCTGAAAGATACTGTCTAAACTCGGAACATAAATTCACAACGTAACTCGGTGTAAGGTGCAAGCGCACCCGACTATCTCAATAATTCTGCACATGCTCAACTAAAGTCCACCACCCTAAATCTATACATATGTAACTTCTGGTTATAGAATAAAGTCCACCACCCTAAATCTATAACTTCTGGTTATAGAATAAAGTAATTTATCTCATTAAAGTAAAAAGTATGCCATGCAAATTTTCCAACACCTCGGATACATACTTGCAACAGATAATTAATTCAAGTACGGTGCACTGTCGTAATATTGTCAAACGGTGCAACTTCACACCGAACTAAAAGAATTGACTAAGTCTTACTTGCCAATTAAAATATAGATCTAATAAAATACAAATTCAAACTACTAACAAATTACAAACTTTAAATAACAACTATAACTTTACTGGGAGAGACAATTTTCTGTGTCTCCCAGGGTCAGAATCCCGAGTGCACCGACAATCTAAATATCGCTGAATTTAAATATCAAACAAATCTAAGTTTCTAAATATTCAATATTACTTCAAACTGAATAAATGTTCTTACTGCGCTAAAACTTGTAATTTCAAAATATCTTAATACTTTAAAATTCTTACTAATATAAATACCCCGGATCAGGTGCACGGTGCTGTACAAGGTGGAACTGCAAGCGGAATTCTGACAAACGCACTTTCAAAATCTTCTCTTTTATACCTTGACGCAATGGTGCATCGTCTACGTCATATGTCATTCGTAAAACTTCAAAAACTATTCTTTAATCAATGTACTTGAATACTTTATTTACTAATACAACATCTATAAAACTCGTTAATTAATCTATGATTTTTAATCTAATCCAGACGTCTAATTTATAAGATTCTGTATAGAAAGTGTACAGGAATGTCGGCGTATGTAGCAACTTATCCGGAGATCCGTATTTCATACCATTCTGGTTTTACAGTTAGTGTTTAAAAGCCATTTCCAGTAAGCATCCAATAAAATAACGGTAATAATTCACAAGAGAATTTCTTTTTCTTGACTATATCATAAGACTTTAAATACAATTTGATAATTCTAAGGACACTCTAAAAGTTCAGTAACTCGTAATTAATCAGCATAACTACGGACAATCGCCCTACAAAATGTAAACAAACATTCTAAGTTCTATAAAAAGAAATTGCCTATAAAATATTCATGCAGGCACAACACTGCCCCCACCTACTCTGGGTTTGGTCTCCAAACTGGTGCGTAAAAAGAAAGTCTTCTATGATACTATTCCTTATTACTAACTATAACTCTTTTACACTTACTTTAATACTTCTTGTATTGTTCCCAAATTCCACATTTAAAAATGGTGTGATCATCTACTCTGGTCGGACATTCGAAAAATGAATAAATAAAAAGAAGATATTTCATGAACAATTCTTCGAGGTATCTGCAACCTGGGTGAGGCAAACCTGTATCACATAAGTTGATAACTAACAAAGAGCTAAAGTTTATTATTTAGGTATCAAGGTGTCAATTTGCTTCGTCACTGATTCTTTTTAAACATTGTTTAAATGCTTCCATAGAACTGATTCTGATTGAGAAGGATTTCCACTATAACTACATGAACTTGATTTCTATACAGCTCTCCACACTCACTAAGTACTCTACTCAACTCCTCATATAAAATTAACATCTACATCAAGTAGGCAAAACGCTTCATGAAAGCGACTACCGGTAGGTTTATAAGAAAACCATATCCATTAATCCAAGCACATTGCTATAAAAGGCATGGCCATGCAAAACTACACCGCAAAAGTTCTTGGGGGGCCCATCCCAATATGCGAACTCTGCCAATCTAATGTATCAAATCCCAGTAAATTATTGGAGGCCAAAGGCTCATGAGGGGGATGCACCCGTACATTGTACCTCGACTGAGACAATAAATCTTTCCAAAGCTTTCACTTTCCAAATTTCCAACAAATTACTTGAGGCCCAAGGCTCATGAGGGGGATGCACCCGTACATGGTACCTCTGTTGGAGCGATTACACTACATTCCATGATTTCGAGTTTCACACCTAAATTTCCAGTAAAATTATTGGAGGCCACAGGCTCATGAGGGGGATGCACCCGTACAGTGTACCTCTACTGGAGTGATAAAACAACTACAACTCGAAACTAACATCTAATCAGATGTTACGGGATCCGTGATCCAGGGGATAATTCAACCCTAACTAGAAAATCTACTTCATAAGCATTCACACAGATATCCTTCTCAAAAGATCCAGCTCTATCTTCTTTAAATTTACTTGACTTGATACCATATTAAATAATTATCTCCCTAATATTGATATAATTTATCTATTGCTACTGGATGTTAAGTAGCTACCCGAAAATCTTGTGTTACCATTCGGTTTTGTCAAAGAGCCATGCATCTGAAAAATTCTGAGTTGGTCTATTTTGATAGACACTAGTATTGCTGTATCTTCTCTGATTATTTTGTCTAGATCTAAAACTTTGTGGGCGAGTGAAACTGCCAACAGGCCTACTACAGTTTGAACTATGAACCGATTTTTGAAGTATTTCTACGGAAGTCGCTAAGGAGCTAAGATCTTTCTTAATACTATTCAAATCACTATCTGTAGGGTTTGCGTCTGAATTTACGTTGGTGATACGAATAGTTCTACCCCGCTGATGATCGGCCTCACGATATGATTCTAATCTCACTGCCAGAGACTCGGCAGCATTCAAATCTTTCGGTCTCGCTTCTCGAAGTCTAAGTTTAATGTCAGAATCTGGTATTGCGTCAATGAAATGGTCGAGCGACAGCGTATCTAGTAAAATTCTTGAAGCACCGGGATATGCTTTTCTAGTTAGTTTTCTTACTGACTGTGCTAGTTCAGCGATTGATTCAGTTTTGCTTTTTACTTTTGTCTGAAGCCTAGATCTAAAAACTTCGGCCTTATTCTCTGACCCAAATCTGTCTTTCAAAGTTTCGACTAGAGTATTAAAATCTGTTCTTTCCCCTGATCTTAACTCGCTTAAAACTGAAAGGGCTGTTTCTGACAAACTCGCTGCTAAGTATAAAGCTTTCTTGCTGTAAGACCAGTCATTGATTTCGGCAACAATTTCAAAATGCGCTAAATACTCTTCTAAATCTCCCGACCCGTCAAATAACTGAGGTTTCATTTTGAGTTTATCATGATTTTGATAATCTGCACTACGGGGACGACTAGGTGAAAAACCTGAGATTCTTCTAAAGTGCCTATTTTCGTTTCTATCTTCGTCGTTATGCTCGCCAGAATGCTCGTCAACATTAACTCTTCTAATCGGAGAACTATTCAATCTGTGTCGTAAGAATGAGCTAGTCGATCTTGAACCCCGAGATCTTTTCTCTAACCTTTTGTCTAAATCTGAAATTTTCTCGGTCATAAATTGCTCGAGGCGCGACATTCGTCGCTCAAACGCATTTATCATCAAGTCATACTTTTCATTCAAATCTCTATCATTCTCATCAATCGATCTATAATCATCATCTTGTGTGTCTACTGTTGAGTCAAGATCTTCATTTCTGTCCGTATGTTCGTCATTACGAAGATTTAGAACTACAGTATTAGAATTGTCTTCAGCCATTATGTGTCTATAGATCTACACGCACCCTAGATATCATAAACAATTCATCAATGTATTTTTTTTTATACTGTATGCCTATTTTTTTTTTCTAAACACCTAGAAACAATTTCTATACTTTCATGATTTATGCATCCATTTTCTAAAATCTACGTATTTCCATTAAATTTGTCTCTCTATCTTCTATCTAAATTTCTCTCTGCTATTCACTAGAATCTGAAACTAAACTACAATAAGTCTCTAATGCTGTCCACTGGGATCTAATGCCATCCCAAAACTATCCAATGGAATCTAATGCTATCCCACCGCTGCCACCAATTGTTACGTTTTCGTCTTATGTGTATATTCAATCAGAAGGTACCTTAGAGGCACGTTACAATAATGGGTTCGAAGGTACCTGTGCTTAAGTAAAATTAGATAGAACAAGTGTGATCAATTACAATCAATTTATTAAATTAATCAAACGAAAAGTACAATACACAATAATATTTTGGTATAATGTCCCAATCCACAGTGTAATGGATAATAATAAAATTATAGTTAAATGGTCACATGCGCGTTAGACTCGGTGAAAGGTGCTAACGGCTTAAGGTGCTAGGTGCTTCCGATGATACTGGAGCAAACTGGTTCTAGGTGTCCGGTGTTCAGGTGTTAGGTGCCAGGTGCTAGGTGCTACTGATATAAGCTAATTGGGTCTAAGTTCCATCTTTGCTTGACTGGTGCTATATAACTTTACTCGGTGCTAGGTGCTAGGTTTCTGCTGAAAGATACTGTCTAAACTCGGAACATAAATTCACAACGTAACTCGGTGTAAGGTGCAAGCGCACCCGACTATCTCAATAATTCTGCACATGCTCAACTAAAGTCCACCACCCTAAATCTATACATATGTAACTTCTGGTTATAGAATAAAGTCCACCACCCTAAATCTATAACTTCTGGTTATAGAATAAAGTAATTTATCTCATTAAAGTAAAAAGTATGCCATGCAAATTTTCCAACACCTCGGATACATACTTGCAACAGATAATTAATTCAAGTACGGTGCACTGTCGTAATATTGTCAAACGGTGCAACTTCACACCGAACTAAAAGAATTGACTAAGTCTTACTTGCCAATTAAAATATAGATCTAATAAAATACAAATTCAAACTACTAACAAATTACAAACTTTAAATAACAACTATAACTTTACTGGGAGAGACAATTTTCTGTGTCTCCCAGGGTCAGAATCCCGAGTGCACCGACAATCTAAATATCGCTGAATTTAAATATCAAACAAATCTAAGTTTCTAAATATTCAATATTACTTCAAACTGAATAAATGTTCTTACTGCGCTAAAACTTGTAATTTCAAAATATCTTAATACTTTAAAATTCTTACTAATATAAATACCCCGGATCAGGTGCACGGTGCTGTACAAGGTGGAACTGCAAGCGGAATTCTGACAAACGCACTTTCAAAATCTTCTCTTTTATACCTTGACGCAATGGTGCATCGTCTACGTCATATGTCATTCGTAAAACTTCAAAAACTATTCTTTAATCAATGTACTTGAATACTTTATTTACTAATACAACATCTATAAAACTCGTTAATTAATCTATGATTTTTAATCTAATCCAGACGTCTAATTTATAAGATTCTGTATAGAAAGTGTACAGGAATGTCGGCGTATGTAGCAACTTATCCGGAGATCCGTATTTCATACCATTCTGGTTTTACAGTTAGTGTTTAAAAGCCATTTCCAGTAAGCATCCAATAAAATAACGGTAATAATTCACAAGAGAATTTCTTTTTCTTGACTATATCATAAGACTTTAAATACAATTTGATAATTCTAAGGACACTCTAAAAGTTCAGTAACTCGTAATTAATCAGCATAACTACGGACAATCGCCCTACAAAATGTAAACAAACATTCTAAGTTCTATAAAAAGAAATTGCCTATAAAATATTCATGCAGGCACAACAGGTGTAACAAAGCAAAATGTTTAAAAATACATCATATTCATGATGTTGTACTAAAGCTGGAATTCCCCTGATGAGAGTGACATCACTTACTGATTCCAAATGATGAACGCATCAGTGATGTCATTATTGTGAGAGAATATATCACAGAAAAGGTTAGTATGATCAGAGTAATACAAGCAATATGTGTCAGTGGGATAACATACTATTTCAGGTTTTCTATTTTGAAAGAAAAATTAAAACTTCACAAAAATGGCGAATGTTTATCACATTTGATAAAGGCTATGTGAAATTGTGTACATTCTGACCTTTTGGATCCTACTGCTAAATTATACTTCACATACATCAGTGGTGTTACAGTCAGTGGTGTAACAAATATATATTGTTACACCAGTGACAAAAATTGTTACACCACATGACATTATTTTATAATTTTACTTTTTCTTTGATTTCATTAATATTCAGAACATTTTAAGAAATTGTTATAGATTCATTTTATAAGTTAACAACATTTAGATAATTAGAATATCTTTTGTTTGACTGTTTGATATCATTAGTCTGGAAAAAGAGAAGTGTTACACCATTGACATTGGTTGTTACACCATTGACATTTATTTGCTTGGTGCATTTAGTTTACTTAAAATTCATTATTAGAGGATGAACTAACAAACAAAATTTTATTTTACAAAAAAATTTAAGATTATTTACAATTACTTTCTACAACCCCCCCCACCCCCCCAAAAAAAAAACAAAACTCATGTTTATTCACTTATATGATAGGTAATTCCAGTATAATCTCATTTATGGATATTATTATAATATCTCTTATTATTTTTCAGATAATTCACAAATACTAAACTTCAGCAAAAATTTCAATAAAAAATATTTCCAGAGACAGTGATGTAGCAAGACGGACAGAATAAAGAGAAATATCTGCAACACCTTAAACTTATAAACATGAAAAAAACAAAGAGGAAAAACAGCAAAACAAGAGTTGGTGAAAGATAATATTAAAGCAATACACAGTCAAAAATGGAAGTAACCATGTGAAAGAAACGGAACAAGTATTAGAGAATACTAATTAGCAAATTCAAAGAGTTGATGTTCCCCATTTTCTTTGTCTTAGAGGATGAAATTCAATTACTTATGGCATATTTTGTCAAATATAAACCCTTTATCACGTGTAATTCAAAAGTCAATCGCCAAAGTGTTTATTTCAGTATCTATACTTACCTGCATCGAACAATTTGCAATATGTCACGGACTCCTACTACTATGCCCGAATTATTTTAAGAACGAGTTATCTTCCCTTAACCCACTCTCTAATACCCAACATCCGGGTAGGCCTACCTCAGTTTATGTTCGGGCAGTCATTTTGGTTTCACTCCGGTGAAATTTTTTGCAGGCATTTACCTACTACTTTGCATATATCGTTCAAATAATTTATTTAACTTGTATTTCCAAAGTTTTTAATCGCTGTTGTGCTTTTTAGCCGCGGTTTGGTTTGTGTTTATTGTTTATTTTACCGTGTATCTCTTAGGCCAGTACCGACCACGTGTAGTACGTAATTGGTAAGCATGGCGGACGAGTCTTACAAGGAATGCAAGCGGTGCCACAAAGAGATGTCTTGCATTGACGATCATGAAGAAAGTTATCGGCATCGTTCATGCTCTGATGCTAGTCCTTGTAGGATATGTAAAGGTTGGTCAAAAGACAAACGAACTGCGGTCACGCGCATGATAGAAAAGCATAAACAAAAGAGCAAGAAATCTGCCACAGTTTCCAAAGCCCCCGAGGAAAGAAAGACAGTGACACAGTCGAAGACGGCGTCACAGTCTGAGGCTTCTAGAAGTAAGAAAGTCGCTCTGCCGGGGGATAGCTCTCAGAAGAATATTTCACGTCATCAAGCAGCTGAGCCTGCTGTGGAAATTCGGGATGTTCTGTCCTCAGAACAAATTCCTATGGCAAGCAAGGAACCTGTTATGGTCAGTCATTCCTATGACTTATTGGACCACTGTTCGGCCGTTCCGTCCTCGGAACACGAGAGCCCTCACTCTAGGCCAGGTCATTTCTATGACCAATCAAGCCAGAATATTGCAACTCCTGTTGAATTTTCCCTCCATTTAATATGGATCACACAGCAGTGGCATCACAAGGGCAAATGCCCTTCATGTTTCCCCCATGGATGATGGGAAATATGCAGGAAATTATAGATAAAAGAGCATCTGAATTATTGTCAAAACAAGTGCCTTCTGAGGTACCTAAGTCCAGAAGCTAACCTGACACTAAGCACAAGAGATTCGACAAGTTCCAACGATTGTCAGATAGAGTTTCGGATTCTTCCGAAGAGTCTGAGAATGAAAGAGATGTTGTTCGCATTACAGAGTCATCAAATGAGTTTGATGATGTAGAAAATCGCTCCGAGACTGGTCAATCAACTTATTCTGCTCCATGTACCTCGAAAGTTGACTGGAAATGCTTTGTATCTCGAGTGGCAACAGATTTAAACATTCCTATAAAGGAAAAAGCAGGAGAGACAGAGTACAAGTCTTATGTTGCCGAGCATCTGTTAATGCCTAGGGAGGCTAAACAAGGTGGTCTGCCTTTGGAAGGCTCAATTGTACACATATTAGAAGAGGTTGATAAGGAATGGCAGGACAAGGGAAAGATTAGATGTTTTCGGTCACATGACGACCAAAAATATGTTGTGGAGGAGGATCACTTTAAAAAGTTTTTTACTTCCCCACAGTTAGATGAGAACATTGAAGAAGGCATCATGAGTTCTGCTGAGTCAAGAAGCCAAAAGAGTGCTATGCCTTACAAGTTTAACAACAAGACATTTGAGTCTACAAACAATGAGATAAGAAGATTAGATATGAGTTCTAGACTCTTGCTTAGACAGATGTCTTATGGCTCATTGATTACTACATACTTGGACAAAGCAGTGTCTGATGAAGACAGGCAAGAGGCTGTTCAGGCTCTATCACAGCTATTCCAGTCAATGGCAGATGTGACTGCCAGAGTGATGTTAAACTCTGTTACTATGAGAAGAGGTCTTTATCTTAAAGACATGGCTTTCAAGAATAAAGCAACTGAGAATAAATTACTGTGTCAGTCTGCAATTGGCCCAAAACTGTTTGGGGGAAAGTTTTTTGAAGTGTTGCATAGCAGTGCAGAAAATCTTAGGGATGCCAAGGAAACTCAACATCTCAGAGATTTAAAGCATAAGGACTTGAAGAGGAAGCCTGATGACTCTAGATCGACAAAGACCTCTGATAAGTCAGGATAATCAACGCCAAAGAAAGGGAGATATGACAGCTCCGATAGGCAGAACAAAACAAAGGACAACTCGTCCTTTCAAAACAGACAGAACTCTCAGCAGTCTAGACAAAGTTTTAAGAAACCATCCAATCAAAAGCTGGGGTTTCACCCAAGAAAACAGTAGATCATCAGAAAACAAACATTCCATCTGTCGGAGGAGGACTGACGGAATGCTTAGAGAAATGGAAGCAGATAACTTCCGACCAGTGGGTTCTAAATATAGTCCAGGAAGGACTGCATCTTCAGTTTGCTTCCAGGCCGGCAGGAAGCGGCGTAAGAGAAACTATTCAGTTTGTTACAGAAAAATATATGTATATCAGAAGAAATAAAGGATTTATTAGAAAAAAGAGCAATAGAGTCTGTGCCCAAGAGCCAAGAAGGCATGGGTTACTACAGCACATTCTTTTTAGTTCCAAAGAAGGACGGAGGTCTTCGTCCAATTTTGAATTTAAGAAATCTAAATGTTCACTTGCATGTTCCTCATTTCAAAATGGAAACTTTCCGATCAATTCGACAAGCTGTAAGAAAAGGAGACTGGACAATTTCAATAGACCTGAAGGATGCATACTTTCATGTTCCAATCTAGCCACATCACAGACAGTTCCTTCGGTTCTGTTTTCAAAGAAAGCATTACCAGTTCAAAGTAATGCCATTTGGACTAGCAATAGCTCCCAGAGTTTTCACAAAGCTGATGGCTGTAATAGGACAGTATTTGAGATCTCGACAGATTCACATATACATGTACCTGGACGATTGGTTAATCAAGAGCCAACAACGTCAACTGCTCATGCATCACAGGGAGATACTACTGAACTTGCTCAGCAACTTAGGCCTGTTAGTAAACTGGCAAAAGTCTCAACTGATACCAACTCAGGAATTGGACTATTTGGGGGCTCACTTCAGTTTGACAATGGGAGCAGTGTACCCGTCAGAAGAAAGATTTCAGAATCTCTTACAAGAAATTGCACAATTCCAGAGATCAACATGGGTGCAAGCACACAAGTTTCTCAGACTTCTGGGTTTAATGACAGCATGTGTTTATTTTTCTCACCAATTTCCATCACAAAAAGATACATTTTTCTTCTTCCTGGTGAAGACAGGCAAAATAAGAGAAAACAGATTGAAATTATTAAGGTCATACGCAACTTAGTTCGAACGTTATTGGGTTCTTCCCTGGAGTTGAAGAGTTCCACTAAATGAAGGACCTGTGTGCAATACTTTTAATATCTATATATGGATTTGTACACCTCTCCTAAAACAATTTTCGATGAAAAAAAATCTGGAGTTTATGTTTTGTAATTTTTGTACATTTTTCTTTGAATAATGCAAAAATTTTCATAATTTGATATCTTTTCAAAACCCCTGGTAACACATGCTGATTTTTTGTCTAAGAACATGTAATGGTATTATAACTTAAAATTTAGAATATCTTGAAAAATTATCAGTAGGTAAGGTACCTTGCATATGTCCTTAATTATTTGTTGATGACATTTGTGATGTATTGGAGAATATTAAAAACGACATCTCTTTGATTTTTGCAATATTCATAGTAGAATTTAATTGTTTTAATATTAGATATAAATAGATAATAATAGATAGATAATAGATAATAATAGATTTTCACTATTTTACATTCCAATATAACTTTCATTGCTAGAATAAACCACAATAGTCTATAATGTTTTTTTCTTTGTGATCAATTGTCCTAAATATTTTAATATATATACATCAACTGAATATTTTTTACTTTATTTCTTAAGAAAACCCATTGCGTTAATCAGTGCATGAACTACACTATGCATGTCATCTGTACAGATTTCTTGATCAGTGGCTGTTCCATCAATGTAACATACAAAGACATTCACATCATTAATACAATAATTAATCTTGTTAATCCTACGTAAAGTGATAGTTTAAACAGATATAGATATAAACAATAAAATGTCTTTCTTTGGTTGTTAGTACGAGAATGGACGTCGCAGCTATTGCTGAAAAAAATTACATAACCCCCTTACGCGGGTAATGCAATTTTTTTCTGCAACAACTGCGACATTTATTCCCGTACTAACAACCAAAGAAAGACATTTTATTGTTTAAATTTCAACAAAGGTACCAAAAAGTTTCAGCCAAGTCTTATATTCAAATTGGGGAATAGACACCTTTTATGTTTGACATGTCAACTTATTTTCTGTGACATCACTGTGACAATACTTCATTCTTCACATATTGCAAGGTACCTTATGAATAAAATTTATATTTTCATAGCCATGCATTGGATTTTGGCACCAGAGCCACCTGTACCTCAGGTATGCATTCCAGTCATTGACGACTTATTGGCTAATCAAGAATTCCTGGCTGCAGAGCATCCCATGACATGGTTGTGTCAGAGACTTATTGTAAATGATCAAGAAATTCAACAGGTATTACAAATTCCAAAGCAGTACTAAATTTTAAAGTGTGTTTTCCAAGTACTTAGTATGAAATGTTGTCTCAGCTAGTTGAAATGCTTATTAATTTAGTATTTTTATACTGACAGATTGCTGCTTTGAATGTTGGGCAAAAAGACAAATGTCTCTGGTCTGCCATTCGTAAAAATCGTTTAACAGCTTCTAACCTGGGATGTGTTCTGGAAGCAGTAGGAAGAAATAGGTTTTACAAAATACACATTTTGTCAATCTTCAGTTTAATGAAATTTTGCTTGTCCTTAAATTGAAAAGTAACTGAAATCTTTTTCTCCTGCACTATTTTACAGATATCCAGTTTCATTGTTCAAGCACCTCTGCCAAGCCTACAACCTTTTCAAAAAAGATGCCATAATTCTGGGTGTTTGCAATGAGGGAGATGCAATAGATAAGCACCGGTCCTATGGAGACGCAGTAGCAGAACCAACAGGTAAAAAGGAGGAAACTATTTTCCCCTACTCTAAAAAAGTCTTATCTGTAATGTTTGCTATCAAATTATTATATATTATTTTCATTTTCAATAGGTATATGGCTCCACAGTAATGGTGTAGTTGGGTGTACCCCTGATGGGATTGTGCCTCCACCAGCTGCATTTGGATTTCATCACCAGTCTCCAGCTCTGACTCACATAATGCAAGCATGAAATATTCGGCCTACAATACTAGAGGTCAAGTGCCCATATACAGCCAAGGAGAAAACAATATCTGAAGCAACCGACACTGGCCCAGTGGTTCTTGAGAAGAAGAATTTAAAAAAATTTTTCCTATATATTCTTATGCTAAACTTTGATCAGCTATTGTAGACCCACCCTACCCCCGGGGGTTATGATTTGAACAAACTTGAATTTACAATACCTGAGGATGCGTCCACATGAGTTTCATCTTTCCTGGCCCAGTGCATTGTGGCCCCACCGTACCCCCGGGGTCATGATTTGAAGAAGCTTGAATCTACACCACCTGAGGATGCTCTTTCGTTTCCGGCTCATAACTTTAATACTACTAGGCCTAGGATTATCAAACTTTGTCATCTGATGCATCTTGGGTAGAAGGTGTGTCGCGCACAAAAAGTAGGTCGCTCTGACCTTTAATTAAAAAGTTATAGCCAAATATGGAAAAATCCTTTCCGGTCCATAACTAGAAAACTATAAGACCTACAATCATCAAACTTGGCCAGTTTATGCATCTTAAATAGAAGATGTGTCGCGACCTATTTCAAGGTCACTGTGACCTTTAAGTGAATTTTTTTTTAAATGTTTCTTTTTACTATTCATTTACACATCTTAAATAATGTAAGAGTATTGCACTGTTCTTATTAAAAAAGTCTTAAATCAAGAAAATACTTATTTTTTTAAGTATATACTTGACAGCAATCTATAACAAATATAATGTAAGTCAGAGAAATCCTGCCTCTCCCATGAGTGTAATTATCAAGCACTGGTCAAGAAGAATTTTGATAATAGAAAATTGCATGTCAAATTAGAGAGAAATCAATGGGATTTGAGTGCGAGGAGCTAACTGACAGAGCATTGGTGTTATCTATATCCCTTGAGTATTGGGCAAATGGGTAAGCCTGTTTGATTGAAAATAGCTCTTGTTGACTAGCTTAAGTTTTAAAATGAATTTGATGAAAAGTAATTAAAACTAATTTGATATTGCATAATAGACTAATCTGATACTATGTAATATTTTTAATTTAAAAACTTATTTTATGGTATGGGATGGGATCAGCATGTCCATATGAATTACATATTAAAACACGTCGGACATTAAATTTCAACCAAAAAAAAAATCTTTGAGTATTTTATATGTTTTTAAAAAGAAATAGTGCAGACCCATCATCTCTTGGTAGTAATGAGAAGACAAGCATCCAGTTAAAGATAAATTAATGAGTTCAACGTAGGAAGGCTAGCTGTCTCAGTCTTATCTTTACCCTTTGGGGATTAGACAGAAGAACTGCTGGTCAGTTTATTATAACATATGTCATTTGATGGCCAGCCTTTTCTTTTCAAAATCAATTTGGTATAGATTAAGTTGTTAAGACTAATTTGATGATCGGCATTTGACAAGGTCTAACACAACCAGCACAGAAATCTATCAGTGATGTAATATTTATTATAATTGATGCCTACATCACAGGGGATGGATAAATATTTGAAGGAATGGAAAAATCATCGAAATCTGAGAATCAAGGTTGATGTGATTTTCTTGCACCTAAACTGTTCAAAAAAATTTATTTTTTGACGGGCGTATCATGCTGTGGCGCGGCACTTTATTATCAGAAAAGCTCGCTCGAGCCTTCGGCTCAGGTGAGCTAATAACTGGGAAACAGCCTGTGATATTATGGTTTGGACACAGCAAGATTGTGCTATTGTAAGGATTACCCAGGACCCTGTTTGGCAGACAAGCATTTCCGTTCTTACAGACTTTTATTTCCATAGATTCATACCACACTTATAGCAGTAACTGTAGATCTATTGAATCATGTATATGTAAGTCATATAGAGCAAGCAAGCCATGTTTGAAGAGTAGTAATGAGCTTCAGTGTCTGCAAGTTAATCAAATATTTTAATCTTGAATAAATAACAGCTTTCAAACTCTTTCAGTTATTTTCTGGTACAAAATTTTGAGCAATTTCTTACAACAATGGTTCTTGAAAATTTACCAACACACAACATAATTGGAATACTTTTGTACTATAAATATATCGGAGCTGGTGTGGGATGTGTCTCAGTATTTCATATTTTTTTAATCTATCATTAGCACTAGATATTGCAATTTTTCTGTTGAGCTGGACTTCGACAGGGGTGTACTGGGACTTTGCTGTCAAAAAGGGTGGTATATTAAGATGAACACCTTGTGGCAAGAGTTTATGTATTGTGAACCCTTTATCAGCAAGAATCATATCACCAGAAGACAGCTGATTCAGAAGTCCACAATGCTCAACAATTGCCACATCTGAAGTACTTCCTGGATACAATTTACTCGCAAATACAAGTGCACCATTTGGTGCAACACCAGTGACACTCTTGACTGTGGGGGAATTTTTATACCCACTGTAGGTACTAGCTTGTAGCCTCGTATCATTTCCAGGAACATCCTGTGTAATTTCAGTGGCATCGTTTCTTTCCTTTCTAGAAATAATTTTACCAGAGGACTTGAAGATTTTTGGAAACTCCTCAAAATACGAAATCTGCATGCATTCCAAACTTGAGTAACTTTGAAGATTTATATATACTGAGAAGTAGCACACCTTTTAATATGTATAGAAAGCATTTGTCTTTCGTCTGCATGCATTGAGACAGCTGAATTATTTACACATATTCTGTTACAATGTACATCTACGACGAGTAATAGATATGAAGATAAAGACACGTGTCCTATGTTAATAACTTGATCTTTAATGCCACTTCAAGGAGGACCTCTCTCTCTCTCTCTTTCTCTCTCTCTCTCTCAGACTTAAAGGGAACTTACTCTCTAATAACAGAGATGACTTTCCATGTAAGTAACCCTATTTTTACTTATAGTTTACTCTGTAATATAAATTCTATCGAATTACATAACTGAAAGAAACATTCAATTCTATTTTCTTTGGCTCATACTTTTCAAATTGTTTTGTAATATTTGACAAAAAAAAAATCCAATTCAATTTTTAAACCTTACAAAATTGAATATAGACCCTTTAAAAAAAACTCTAATGTTTCAAGTACCATGGTATTAGAATTTTTTTATTGGTACTATATACATTTTTCCTTTATAGAAATATAATTTCTAGTGGAATTCTGATGAGCAAACTAATATAATCCTGTGAGCTACTTATTAAGCCGATATATAGAATACTATAGAAAATTTAGCTATTGCATGTTTGTGTCCCCTCAATAAAAACGTAGTAGCTCTCCGAATAATATAGTTGGTAATTGACGGACCGGAGAGCTATGTACATGCAGTGCTTAACCATCGAAAAAACTGACAAATTGTTTTTATTGTGCACTAAAAAGTGCGCCGTTTCTCGATTTATTTCTCCATGATTTTAAAACAGTTCCTCAGAATAGTACTAAGCATGTGTTTCTAACGTATTCTTTGGTTGTTTCCACAATAAAACATTCTTTATCATTGTTGTTAATAGCGCTTCGTAACTAAAATTGGGATCATCGAAAATTTCTTCTATTTACTAGTATTCTGTCATGTTAGTTTTCAAGATAATTCGGTCGAATGAGCTTCGTGCAAATGTCAACAACAAGAAAACCTTATAACAGGGTAAGGATATTTTAAATTTAGATTTTTTTTTTTGAGGTAAGAATTTGGAACAATTAATCCAGAATTAAGCACAACTTTTTGTGAGAAATTAATAAATATATACAGTTTTTCTAAGGGTGGAACTGTAGCTCTCCGGTCTCTCAATATATAATTATACAGTTCTGCAGCTATAAAAACATTTGATGAACTATTTTGTTTGTCAATGAATTTTGGTAGTTGATAGTGCCCCCTCCCCCAACTAAAAATGTTTGGCTGTGCCCCCCCCCCCCCCCCCCACTGAATTAAATTGTAAAGTTGTGATTCAAAATTAACATCATATCATAGTCCAAATTAATATAATCTAAACTAAAATTATCTAAATTAAGTAATTAACATAATATCTAGGTCTATGGTGTACGGAAGCCCCAATGCTATATATTAGCAGTATTTGGATCAGTCTATGAAAGAACAGAATAACTAAATATCGTATTTTGTTTGTTTGGAGAAAGGAGAATATTTCTCTAACTTTGAGGAACTTTTTAATACAATCCTCAATTTTTTTTGCGGAAAAAGCAAATTGAAATATCAGCATTGCATTTTCTAATGGCTGTTTCCATCATGTTTTCTATAAAACATAGTGTATAAGGCTTTTGCTATCATTGCAAAACACCACAAATCACATATTATTTCATATTATGCTAATAAACATGGCTGGATTCAAGAAAATCTTATTTCTCTAAAAACTGCATTATTTTTTTCCCCTCTAATAGAGTAAAAATGTCAACTTTTATGAGACTTAATCGTCTTTTCCAAGACGTCGCAAAACATTAAATCTTATAGGGCCTAAAGATGAACAAAATGAAAACTGTTGAATGAAATTTATTATTTTTATTTTTCAAGCTTCATTTTGATGCATTTCAAATTCAATATCATGGGTAGTTTTTGGAGCTATCCTACCTGGCTGAGGATCGGATATTCCTTAAAAAAGTCGATCTCTATCCAGAGTAATCGTCCGCTTCGCTACATACTCTGGGTAGAGATAGTTAAATAGTGTCAAAATGGCACCAATATGTTTCCGTACAAATGCAGAGACCAGCGCAGCGTCAGCGGCCGCCATTACTGCACATCAAGGTTTGTCTTTGGTTTAGAAGTAGAACGAATTTGAATTCCATATCTGTATACTAGTGTATTCTGTATAATTAATGTAAGTGAGTCATATTGCCATTTTATCTTATTTTCACCGCAGCTCACAGCATAAACCAGGTGGATGTTGTTTGTGTGTGTTGGGGGGGGGGGGGGTGCTTTTTCAGTTTTTGTCAAGGATTAATAAATCGGTTTTGTTGTTGTTTTAAAGATTTATTATTTTATAAATTATACTTGAAATAGCAGTTTTAGGGTTGGGAATACTCGGGATAGGGGCTCACAGCGGCAAAAAAAAAATAAATTATTATAATTTCTTTATTCATTGATTCACCAAACATATTGGCATACAACCATGTAACATACATAAAGACAAATAATAAAATACAAACATGCATGCATACATGCAAGTGGCCATCAGTGAAGTCAACTATGCAGTGGTTTACTAGATTTATTACATAGTATGTATATTTTGGACACAAAAGGGGGAGGGGGCACAGCCCCCTAACCCCCACCCCCTGCCCTAAATCCGCTTGTGCTATATACATGGTATATAATTAGGCCTCAAAACTACATGTACAAGATTTTCCTTCAAGAATGATATGGTTGTGTGCAGAATTTATTTATCCATGTTATCTAAGACATTCAAAATATGAACATGGATGGCTATTAACAGTAAATTGAAAACTTGACATTTTTCTTTGAAGATTGAGTCATGGACCCCCGTACCAGTGCCCAGGACGTGATGCGATGTGACCTGTGTGAGACCGCTGTGGTACAGATGCACTGTGATACATGTCTTGTCAACCTGTGTAAGGCCTGTGTGGGAGAACACTTTTCTGCTGATCTCTCAAAACCTCATAAAATTGTTCACTTTAAGGACAAAAAGTCTACTCTTATTCACCCCAGATGCACCTCTCATGATGAAGAAATGTGTGAGATGTTCTGTACCCAGTGTGATGTTCCTATCTGTACTATTTGTCTTGCCTCGGATCAACATCTCGGACATAAACTAGCAAGGGTCCTGGAAATTCGAGACAAGAAAAGGGATGAACTCGTCAAAAAACAAACTGAACTGAAAGAAAAGATTTATCCAAACTACCAAGACATTGCCTCTGATGTACAAATCAGAATGAGTCAGTTAGAAAAGGAATATGGAGATCTCTCAACAGCTATAACAAAACATGGAGAGGACTGGCACAGAGAAATTGATAAACTTGTCCAGAAACTTAAAGCTGAAGTTGATGAAATGAAAAACACACAGTTACAAACTCTACAGAAACATCTGGATGAAATAAACAAGACAATATCTGACATCAAGGATGAAATCAATTCAGTTGATAGTGTTCTAGAATCTACAGACATTTCAAGCCTATTCAGTCTGCCTTCCACCCTAGATAGGTATACAAACCTTCCAAGAAAAATTACAGTTTCCATTCCTACATTCACCCCAAAGAAATTACAGGCAGACCAACTGTTTAGTTTGAAAATAGGGAAAACAATTCCGTTAAAATCAGATAAACATGGCTACAGCTTGAAGACAAGACAGAAATCACCAGAAGCTGGATCCTCTCCCCCAGTCAAACAGCTGCTTGATGAACCAGAGACTGTCACCACCATAGACACTGGGTATGATAGACTTTACAATGTGGCCTGTCTGAGTGATGAAGAAATCTGGACAAGTGGACAAGACGGCACCATGAAACTCTACAGCATCAATCAGGGATCACAACTCAAGTCAATCACAACCAAGTCAGGGAACGATCCAACTGACATAGCAGTGACAAAAAGTGGAGATCTAGTTTATACAGATTACAATGATAGAACTGTGAACATTGTGAAGAATGAGAAGATAGAGGAGGTGATCAGACTACAGAACTGGGAACCTAGCGGTGTCTGTAGTACCTCCTCTGGTGACCTCCTGGTTATCATGTACAGCAGTGATAACATTCAAACAAAAGTTGTCCATTACTCTGGCTCCACAGAGAAACAAACCATTCAGTTTGATGATAAAGGTAAACCTCTCTATTCATCTGGTTATTTTAACAAATACTACATAACTGAGAACAGGAATCTGGATATCTGTGTGTCTGACTATGGAGCAGTAGTGGTGGTCAATCAGGCCGGGAAACTGAGATTCAGGTACACTTTGAATTGAACATATTTTACTGACAAAGTCAAAAGGATAAGACAAATGTTCTACAACTCAGATAGTCTCCTCCTTATACAGAATTATATAAAATTGTCCATCATAAAGTACAATTATTTTCTTAGTATATATTATACATGATATACAGTATACAAAATTATATTTCTTTTTAAATTCTACCAAATTCTTTAAAAAAAAAATATGAATAAACTTTAAAAAATTCTACATATTGTTGATCAAATTCAGGTACACTGGACATACTCCTGCTCCAAAGAACCAATCATTCAATCCACGAGGAATCACCACAGACAGTCAGAGTCACATCCTTACAGCTGATGGTAACAATGAGTGTGTCCACATCATAGACCAGGATGGACAGTTCCTCCGTTACATACAATGTGGACAGTGGAGTTATCCCTGGGGACTGTGTATAGATACAAATGACAATCTGTTTGTTGTTCATTATGTAAACAGACAAGTGAAGAAAATTAAATATCTACAATGACTGAGTGAACCCTGGGGATTGTGTACAGATACAATGATAATCTGTAGCTCAAAGGAGTAATAGACAAGTAATGAAAATCACATACAGTGAAGATGGTGAAGTACTGCAAGTGACGTTATATAACAGTGTAATATTTACATAGGCCACAGAATATTTATTTCTAAAAAATCAAGGCATGTTTGTTATAATGCTGATTTTAAGTCAGTGTATATGTTGTATGTGTGAAAGATAATATAAGATAAATACTTCACTGGTGAAAATATGTATTTGTGTACTTTCTTAAACAAATTGCCCACAAAACCACTACCAAGTAACTATAAAGATTTTTGTTCATTGTCTTCATGTAACATGTCTAAAGCTGGGATTTTTAAAACAATTTGTTTTACATTTTTAGTTGAAATATTTTTCTCCTTTTAAATTCTTATCATACTTTTACCATCATCAAAAATAGGCTTTATTTGTTTAAATTTTCATCCAACTTTTTATTTTTTTAAATTTTTTTTATTTTATTGTCCTCTGTTTTGTGTTTTATTAAATATAAATAAACAATGTCATTCATATGATTAGAATCAGCAACATGCTATTAAACCATGATTATCTTGGTGTCTTAACTTACATGTATAAGGTATGTCATTGTATATTCAATGCTTTATATAAGGCTCAAAATTGTATGTCTGACCTCTTATTAATTGTTTAAAATGTGTAAAAAAAACAAAAAAAAAACATTATGTTACATTTATGTTACAAATACATATATTTAAATAAACAAAAAAAAAATTATTTATCTTAAAAGGTACATTGTTTTACATAATATTCAAACAGATATACATGTACTTATCAGGAAATTCAGTAACTCCCGGGATATAATACTCAAACAAATTAGCTGCAGAACTGTAGCTCTCCGAAAAATATACTGACCGGTTGATCAATATGATTTTTTTCGGAGAGCTACAGTTCTGCAGCTACAAACAAATATACATGACTGTACTTATAATACAGAGGCCCGCTTCAGGGAGATCAGGTCAGGCCTTGTGAACCGGGAAGGGGGGTCATATCCTAAACACAGGTAATAAAAAATCACTTGTAGTATCTAAGAGTAGGAATTTTTATAAAGGGTTAGTTTTAAATAATTCCGACATGATTCTGTCGTGCACATTTTGATGTAAGCATCATGTCAAAATCAAGAGGATCTATGCACACAACTGAAGACGATAAGATGTGTTTGTGAAATTATGCGCCCGGCGGTAGCAAATTTCAAAAAAAGCTATTTGAAGCAAGCACGTAGCAACGGGGGGGGGGGGGGGGGGGGGGCTGGCCCACCTACTTTTTTGCCAACACTACTTTTACTATTGGAAAAATATATTGAACGGCTGATTGCCCCCCCCCTCCCCACTTGACACTTAAGTAAATTAATATGAAAGGAAAACAGTAGTGTAAGGTTAAAAAATGGGATATTGAAAGGAATTGGTAGTTAAAAAAATCCCCCCTCCCCACGAAATAGGGTTTTCAAGTTTGCGTAAAAAGAATTTTTAGGTAGTGGGTTTTTTTTTCTAAGCTTGTCAAATTTTTTCAGGTAAGAAAAAAAAATTCTTTGCCTCCCCCCCCCCCCCCCCCACTTTCAAAATCGATGCTACGTGCCTGTTAAACATATAGGTCAAAGTCAAGATCACAAGGTCATTGACCTTACCTGGTGTCATTTGAAATAAATTGATTAGCGGAGTATGCATACCAAATATGAAGTCCTTGCATGTACCTCTCATGGTTCAAAGTTATGGCGAAGGTACGGAAAAGCTATTATAGGTTACAGTCAAGGTCACAAGGTCCTTGACCTTGACATTTGAAAGAACTTAAATAATGGAGTATGCATGCTTAATATGAAGTCCCTACCTCTCATGGTTCAAAAGATATGGCGTAGGTTAAAGTTTGCGGAAAAATACTACCCCCCTCTCCCCTCTAGATATGACAGTGTGTTTTACTTTATGAAAAAATCCGGAGTCCGGAGTTATCATTAATTTTTTTTTTAAGTTAAATTGAAGTTGTTTTTTTTTACTTTCTTTTTATATCAATTTAGAAGAAAAACACAGCCCCCCTCCCTTAGCCCCCAGCCCCTCCCCCGTTCCGACGCCGATGAAGTTTATTCATAAAAAAGAATCATCATCATCATTGAACCTTCATTTTGATTTGTTTCATCATCTTAATTATTTTCTATAATGAAAGACGCGTTATTACGTTATCATTTTTTTTTTTTTACAAATCTCCATCTCTTGCATATAACTTTAACAGAATGCGAATTTTATATTAATAAATATGAAATTTATAAGAATGATTCATTGACCCCAATAGATATAAGAGCGATACGATTTTTTTAATCTAGAGAATTTTATGCCGTTTTTTTTAACCTACAGTGTACATGTCTGTGCAGGGGGGAAAACTTGGGAGACGAGTGGCCACATCATGTGCACATGTATGCACTTTTTGAGATGTTTAATAAATTACTACCAAAGGCTGCAACCCTATAACCCCCTCCATCGATTGCAGAAAATTCAAGCCATATAAATCACTAAAGTTAAACCCAACCCCCGCCCCGCCCCCCTTTTTTCCTGAAAAAAAAAAATGTTTTTTTCCGGAATTAATTGTAGTGTACGTTCATGGTTTTTAACTTTACCGCATTGAAATCGCGGGAAACAGAGAGAAAACTGCTGGGGTGACTAGAATCAAGAAGACTTATAGGGTTCTAACGACTGAACTTCATAATAACTATGGGGGTGAGATCATTATTAATAGTAGGACCGTGTTTTACTTTAATGGATTTTAATTAGATTGATAAATCCATATGTAATGTTTGTTTACGTTTTTAGCGGAAATCGACAAAAGGGAAAGAAAGGAAAAAGAAACGAAAGGAGGTAAGGTGACAAAACAAAACAAATCACTGAGATTAAAACTCATCAAATTCATTTACCAACTTCAAGTATATATGTTTGTATGTGCACGTATGCAGTGATTTAATTATGTCATATTTAATAATTGTGATACGTATATCTAAACAAGAGCTAGTTTTTATTCCTTTTCACACATTTCTTTTATCATCATCATCATTACATGTGTGATCTTTTTTAGCTCACCTGAGCCGAAGGCTCAAGTGAGCTTTTCTGATCACATTTTGTCCGGCGTCCGTCCGTCCGTGTTTACGAGAGTGCATTTATTGGGTATTTTTCATGCCAAGATTGTACTTATTGGGTACTTTTTGCTTATTGGGTATACCCAATAAGAAGTTTCGCTGAATATGCTTAAAACACCCTAATTGGGTATTTGCAGGTTAGTACCCAACAAAACTTGGACACGACGATTTGTCCAAAAAAGTGTCTAAAAAAGTTGCCTTCACGGACGCACCGTGTTTTGTTGTTTCAGTTTTACATTCGGAACTCTAAATTCTCGAGAGTTCCGAAAATCAACTTCCGTTGATCCTGATCATAACAACGTTTGTTTTCATGGGAAAAAATATGGCGACTAAGAAACGAATCCTAAGAAACACTTAATGTCAACAAGATTTTCTGATTGACAAGAGAAAAGGTAAGTTTATTCGATTAATATTTATCCATTGCTGGGTTCTTGTTTAAGGAAAATAGATTTTAATGTAATTTTGAAAACAATTGTGCATAAAGTTAAAATAGATATATCGGAATTACCAGCTAAGTATGTTCTGTCAATGTATATTGAAAAGGGAAATGAAAATTTTAACAATCGTGTGTTCAAAAATCAGCTGTAAATTATCGGTTCATGTACACAGTATTACAATCGCAAATTGAGCTGAGATGATGATAAATGGGATAATTGACAACAACTAAATAATTGTAAGTAAGTTTATCTCATCTGATATGTAACTTAAGAGATTCATTGTATTACTGAAAAACTTTCAGTCAAAACAGTGCTTCTTTTTGTCTTTGATTTTGACTGAGTGTCTGCTTTAGTTTGATATTTTTTAGTTATTGTTTTTGGCATTTGTTTTAATTAATTTTAAACAATACTGAAATTGATATAGGGCTACTATACCTATTTCACATGATGGGTGTGTAATTTCATGTAGCATCGCGCTACACCCGGGGCTTCCATTTTTGAGGATGGGGCTAGTGATTTTTTTTTGCACTGAGGAATCCCCTTGGGCTATTAGGAATTTTAAAATACACATGTAATACATGAAAATCACCACCCGTATTTTGCTATTAAATTCCCTAATATGGAAATATTTCAGACATCATGCTAATATTATGCATAAATCTTTACAACTGCATCCATTTTGCAGTACTACAAGACTTATTGACTTTAAAACGATCTTTTATTTCCTAATTTGAATTCCCCCTTTCCTTTGTTTAATATAGCAATATTTGCTTGTACATATATGCCTCGCAGATATCTCATCATTAAATTGTATACATCCACTCAATCAGCTCAATGATAAGTGTCATGCAATTATGTAGCATTTTTTTAAAGCCATATATGGCGTAACTGATCAAAAATATATTTTTGAAAAATACAAAATTAAGTAAAGAAATATAGTTAATACATTTAAATTAAAGCTTATCATACAATTCGGAGCGCGGAGAACACCTCGTTTTATCTAATAATACGAGTTTATCTTCTCTGTAATGTGTTTTTTAAAGCTTTTGTATTTTCTTCCAAGTCGGAGAAAATTCTGAGAATCCAAATTAAATTTTGATATCTTTACAACGCAATTGATTTAGATTTTGTAATTTATGGAAAATTTCTTTCTTTATCATGTTTATATAAAGTAATGATACACATAATAAGTTCTTATAATTTTAGTCTCGTAATTATCATTGTTCATATGCCATATATGGCTTTAAATGATTCAAGATGAAAACAAAATTATTTTTGCTTCGTTTTAATTAGACGAACTAGTGAATGACCAGAAAAGGAATATTCAAAATCTTTTTTTCATATTTTTTTTTAAATCATTAATTTATATATGATTAAAATTAACTAGAAAAAATTAAATTTAACTTTGTTTTTAAAAGAATCATCTGTAGTTAATACCCTGACTTTTTTTCACGATGAACTTTTTTCAATGTTCCTTTTTAAATTTTGCCTCTGTATTTGGGCTTGTCACTTTTTACTCGGGGATTGTAACTTTATTGCCACCAAGCTGTGGATTAGTACTTGATTTCCTTTATTGCACAGCGATGGCTTTAATTTGATAGCACAAAAAGCTAAACAATGGAAATTAAAACCATAATTATGTTCATTGATTTTCAATATATAACAGGTCAAACAGGAACTTCAAAAGTGAACATTGCAGAGAACACACCCATCAGAAGATGACACTCAGAAATAGGACAATTGTAAGTAATCACCAAAATGAACAGGAATACTTCATGCCAACCATAACATTTTTAGAGACATTTTTGCTTCTTAATTTAGATGAGATAGAATGAAAAACTTGTACATACTACATAACTACTAGGCAACTAACTTTTAACTGCAAGAAAGCATTTGGTATGTGCAATACAGCTACATAAAACCTCTTCAAGTATTCATGTTAAGTTTGAGAAAGTACCTTAGTATTTTTTCTAGTGTTTGCCAACCTTTTCATGCACACTAGCTGTTTGCTTGTTTGTACTATCATTTTCTTTTAAATTCTTCGGATGTCCTTTACCATTGCCAGTTTAGAATCATTTGTTTTAAGGGCATCTGAGGGTTGGTTTCCAGAACCATATTAATTCTAAATTAAATACTGGGAAACTATACGGTCAAAGGTTATGTTAATACATATATAACATTTTGTTCTGATAGAGGTGGCATACAGGAAAAGAAACAATACTAGATATCACTTTAAAGGAAAAAAACAGCTTCATCTTGTAGAGGTATTTTTTTAAGGATCACTACTTCATGTCTGATGTGCTGAAAGTTATTCATAATCTG
Organism: Saccostrea cuccullata; assembly: GCF_032062105.1. Lineage (NCBI taxonomy): Eukaryota > Metazoa > Mollusca > Bivalvia > Ostreida > Ostreidae > Saccostrea > Saccostrea cuccullata. Next base: position 7,437 of record NW_026929079.1, on the reverse strand, counting down.
TTTGACTGTAATTTTTCATATTTTCAACTTCTATCCAGCTTAGTCAATTTTGATCAAATTTTGTGCAAAGCATACCCCAAGAAGGGGGGATGGAGTGTCAAGTGTGTCTCTGTCCCTGTCAATATAATTTCAAAGCAGTTAGTAAGGTTTTGGTCAAATTTAAATCCTCCTTAGCAGAACCATTGGGCTAAAAACAATACTAATGTGAAAGCTTTATCATTAAGTGTAGAGATGTTTTTGAAGATTATGTACCCCTAATGTACTGATAGTGTTACATTAGAAGTCAAAAATTTGCAAGGAATAGGTGTAAAATCTTTTTTTAAAATCTCCTTCTTTACAATCAGAAACTAAAATACTGTCTAATTAATATGCAACATCGTTTTGTGTGTTGAATGACGATTCCATTTTGAATTAATTATGACATAGGGGGTAGGATGAAGATGCAGTTAGACATAGATGAAAAAATTTTATTTATCAATACATATTTCTGAATAAGAAATATAGTTCTACTTCTTCTTTGGGTTTGATCAACAGAAAAGGTGATCTTGCTGTAGTAAAAAAAACATGTTTTATACGGCAAAGAAATGCCTTTATCTAATTGCAGAATGAATAAAATGGACAGAGGCAGAACTGAAGGAGATGCATGAAATGAGGAATATTTCAAAGATTGCCTGAGACTAACCACTGCTACTGGATAAACATATGGCAATATAAAAGAGCAGGGTCAATGGAGGTATCATACAGTATAGGCCAAGAGAGACCCTGAAGAAGAAAGTATTGAACAGAAACAAAAATAAAACCATTTTGACATTTATTGAAATGTAGGATCAAAGTCTTACATGTAAAATTTGGGCATGTAATGACTTTTCTCTAGCTCTAAGTCTAAGACTTGTAACAGTGTTGATTTGATTTAATATCTTTATCTTGATTTGTCGAAAAGATTTGGACATAGTGCATCAATTATTTTAAAGTTTTGATACAATGAATTCATTCATTGTACTTGACTTGTAACTGTGTTTTCTGGTGCGGCACTGTTTTATCGGCTTCAAAACTAAGTTTGTGATTTCCAAACCCGATTAATGAGATCATGAAATATCTTTTAACATCGGTGACTATTTAATCCATTCTTTTACATCTCAGAAGTATTTTTATTATTGTAGGGAAAATATGCATTGTACATGTGTCTGTAATAAATAGGATTATGGAAATTTTCCATATAATTCAACAAAATCTTAGCAACTGAAGGCAAATATTTTATCAAGGGTGTGATCTATTTATCAATATGATTTTCAGCATCTTGCTCTACCTGTAATGACTTGCTCCAAGTTCCAATATTTAAATTTAAATTTTGCACACATGGTTATAAAATTCTTCAAATGCCAAATACTTTAGGCACAAAATGCTTATATATTTGCTATCATTTGTAAAGTGTACACTTAATGAGATGTGGAATGTTAGAATTAAAGTATTAAATATGTTTTGGACTTATGTATGCTTATGCAGATAAATTTGAATTCAACTAGGGAAGGTAAATGTCATACTTATTGGGTTTGAAATCTAATGCAAGAGTAAAAATATCCAAGACAAATTTGACAATTTTAATGAAGGGCATAAGGTAACCCAAGAAGAATTGGACAGGTAAACGTCACCTGTTGGGTTTTATTCTAATGTCAGGATGTAATATCCAAGAAGAGTTGAACCAATGTCCAATACCTATTGGGTTTTCTTTCTTATGAAAAAAATTGAGTAACCCAAGAAAAATGTCCAATACCTTTTAGTTTATATACTATTGAAGGGATGAAGATATCCAAGAGGAATCGGACAGGTGTCCATTACATGTTGGGTAGTATTCTGATGAGGGGATTCTTAAGAAACCCAAGAATAAGACAAGTGTCCATTGCCTGTTGGGTAGGATGTAGATATCCAAGAGGAGTTGGACGGATGTCCATTATCTGTTGGGTGGTATTCTGATGAAACAATTCAAGAAACCCAAGAAGAATTGGACAATTGTCCATTACCTGTTGGGTGGGATGTAGATATCCAAGAGGAGTTGGACAGGTGTCCATTACCTGTTGGGTTGTATTTTGATGATGCAATTCAAGAAATCCAAGAATTAGATAAGTGTCTATTGCCTGTTGGGTGGGATGTAGGTATCCAAGAGGAGTTGGACAGATGTCCATTACCCATTGGATGGTATTCTGATGAAACAATTCAAGAAACCCAAGAAGAAGAATTGGACAAGTGTCCATTACCTGTTGGGTGGGATGTAGATATCCAAGAGGAGTTGGACAGGTGTCCATTACCTCTTGGGTTGTATTTAATGAAGAGATTCAAGAAACCCAAGAATTAGACAAGTGTCATTTGCCTGTTGGGTCGGATTTAGATATCCAAGAGGAGTTGGACGTATGTCCATCACCTGTTGGGTGGTATTCTGATGAAACAATTCAAGAAACCCAAAAAGAATTGGACAAGTGTCCATTACCTGTTGGGTGGGATGTAGATATCCAAGAGGAGTTGGACAGGTGTCCATTACCTGTTGGGTTGTATTTTGATGATGCAATTCAAGAAACCCAAGAATTAGACAAGTGTCCATTGCCTGTTGGGTGGGATGTAGATATCCAAGAGGAGTTGGACAGATGTCCATTACCTGTTGGGTGGTATTCTGATGAAACATTTCAAGAAACCCAAGAAGAGAATTGGACAAGTGTCCTTTTCCTGTTGGGTGGGATGTAGATATCCAAGAGGAGTTGGACAGGTGTCCATTACCTGTTGGGTGGTATTTTGATGAGGAGATTCAAGAAACCCAAATAGAATTGGACAATGTACACATGTCCAATTGTTCTTGGATATTTTAATCATTTCGTCAAAATACAACCCAACAGGTATTGGACACCTGTCCAATGCCTGTTGGATACCTTCATTCTGTCCAACATGTAATGGACATTTGCTTATTGGTAATGACTCAAAAAGGTTTCTCCTTAAATACTTAATTTTGTTATTCAAGAAAGGTTGAACAGAGTCTGAGATGTGTTGAGTTGTGTTTTCACAATTCAGTTTTTTTTTGCACTTAGGTTTTCATGTATTTTAATATCAGTTATTTTGAAATATACAGGTGTATATCCTTGTTGCTAAGAACAAATTAGTTAGGCGTTACAATAAAAGAGCTATATCACAGAAATTGACAAAAATATGAGTTCAAAACCAAAGGTTTTTAGTCTTGTCTGAATTTACCAGCAAATATTAAATATACTTATGATAAATTTAAATGAATAAAAAGCAATAAGAAAAACCCAATAAAATACGGACACGAGGATTAATATCCAATAAGATTTGAACAGTAACTACCCAAATAATACTCTCTCGTGTGTACACTTTTTTTGTATCCAATAAGCAGTATCCAATAGGACTTGGACTTGATGTACCCAATATATAACCAAATGTGTGTTTGTACGTCTGTCTGTCCGTCTGTCTGTCTGTAAACTTTTCACATTTTGGACTTCTTCTCAAGAACCACTGGGCCAATTTCAACCAAACTTGCCACAAAGTATCCTTGGGTGAAGGGGATTCAAGTTTGTTCAAATGAAGGGCCACGCTCTTATTCAAGGGGAGATAATTGGGAATTAATGAAAATTTAGTGGTAAATTTTAAAAATCTTCTTCTCAAGAACCACTGTGCCAGGAAAGATGAAACTTATGTGGAAGCATGCTCAGGTAGTGTAGATTCAAGTTTGTTCAAATCATGATCCCCGGGGGTAGGGCGGGGCCAAAATGGCCGACCAAAGTTGTACATAGAAATATATAGGAAAAATCTTTAAAAATCTTCTTCTCAAGAATGACAAAGCCATAATTCATCATATTTATATGGAAGCATGCTCAGGTAGTGTAGATTCAAGTTTGTTCAAATCATGACCCCTGGGGGTAGGGCGGGGCCAAAATGGCCGACCAAAGTTTTACATAGAAATATATAAGAAAAATCTTTAAAAATCTTCTTCTCAAGAATGACAAAGCCATAATTCATTATATTTATATGGAAGCATGCTCAGGTAGTGTAGATTCAAGTTTGTTCAAATCATGACCCCCGGGGGTAGGGCGGGGCCAAAATGGCCGACCAAAGTTTTACATAGAAATATATAGGAAAAATCTATAAAAATCTTCTTCTCAAGAATGACAAAGCCATAATTCATAATATTTATTTGGAAGCATGCACAGGTAGTGTAGATTCAAGTTTGTTCAAATCATGATCCCCGGGGGTAGGGCGGGGCCAAAATGGCCGACCAAAGTTTTACATAGAATTAATATGGAAAAAATCTTTAAAAAATTTTTTCTCAAGAATGACAAAGCCATTATTCATCATATTTATATTGAAGCATGCTCAGGTAGTGTAGATTCAAGTTTGTTCAAATCATGACCCCCGGGGTTAGAGCGGGGCCAAAATGGCCGACAAAAGTTTTACATAGAAATATATAGGAAAAATCTATAAAAATCTTCTTCTCAAGAATGACAAAGCCATAATTCATAATATTTATTTGGAAGCATGCACAGGTAGTGTAGATTCAAGTTTGTTCAAATCATGATCCCCGGGGGTAGGGCTGGGCCAAAATGGCCGACCAAAGTTTTACATAGAATTAATATGGAAAAAATCTTAATAAAAATTTTTTTCTCAAGAATGACAAAGCCATTATTCATCATATTTATATTGAAGCATGCTCAGGTAGTGTAGATTCAAGTTTGTTCAAATCATGACCCCAGGGGTTAGAGCGGGGCCAAAATGGCTGACAAAGTTTTTCATAGAAATATATAGGAAAATTCTTTAAAAATCTTCTTCTCAAGAATGACAAAGCCATAATTCATCATATATATATGGAAGCATGCTCAGGTAGTGTAGATTCAAGTTTGTTCAAATCATGATCCCCGGGGGTAGGGCGGGGCCAAAATGGCCGACCAAAGTTTTACATAGAAATATATAGGAAAATTCTTTAAAAATCTTCTTCTCAAGAATAGCAAAGCCATAATTGATCATATTTATATGGAAGCATCCTCAGGTAGTGTAGATTCAAGTTTGTTTAAATCATGACCCCCAGGGGTAGGGTGGGGCCAAAATGGCCGACCCAAGTTTTACATAGAGATATATAGGAAAATTTTTAAAAAATCTTCTTCTCAAGAATGACAAAGCCATTATTCATTATATTTATATGGAAGCATGTTCAGGTAGTGTAGATTCAAATTTGTTCAAATCATGACCCCCGGGGGTAGGGCGGGGGCAAAATGGCCGATTAAAGTTTTACATAGAAATATATAGGAAAATTCTTAAAAAATCTTCTTCTTAATCATTTTCTAAAATATATCAAATCCATGATTGGTCATGGGACTACTTTTGGATTTAAACTTTACAATTAAAAGCCATTTCATACTAGTCCTACCCTTGGTACTCAGGTGAGCGATGTGGCCCATGGGCCTCTTGTTTTTTTTTTGGGGGGGGGGGGGGGGGGGAGTAACCGATTCGTAGAATTGTGATATTTTCGAAATTATTTTTTTTTCAGCAAAAAAAAAATCACAGGGGCTAAAAGTGACAAAATTACAATTAAATTATTGTATATTTACAGGACAACAATTTACAGTCATGTAATTTCTGAAACCCCTATTTTCTTGGTAATAATTGCTTTTCTGCATGATCCTCTTCTGAAAAGCTGTTTTATAGTGAGAATAAAGAGGGGGGTGTTGATAACTATAAATAAACAAGAACAATCAAGAAAATTTTAATTCTTTTTATTCTTCGAGCTTTTTTATGATAAACAATACTAACTATATAGTTCATCAATTATGATGATGTCAACCCATTTACCTGGTGATTCGAAATACCCGGAAGTGATTCGCAATACACTAAAAAGGTGATCCAAATATAACCCCCGTCAAGGTCACTGTATCAAAGATAGACTCGTTCTGTAAAGTAGATCTGATTTTTCACTAAATTGGCTCTCCCTTGATACCAAATAACCATGTGAAAAGTTTTTAATAAAATCATCTGCAGTCAAAATGTAAAAGGTGATTTGGAATACCCTAAATGACTGTAATACTTTTCGATTCCATACGTCTAAGTATAGCAAGATATTTTAAGTCTCAGTTCTTGTCATATATGTGCAACTGTACATATATAATACATGGTTACTGTTTTGAAATATAAGTGACATTTGGGCTAGGGTAAGAAAACGTGACAGAAGGCAAGGCTTACCGAGTCCTCTTACGTTTTCGAGACCCGAGCCCAAATATCGCTTATATTTCAAGACAGTTATCATGTTTTTTGTTTATCCTGCAACATATTCTTTACATTTGAACGTCCAAAACTAGCTATTTTAGACAGATTTAGGCACATCTATGCAGTTGAAACTAAGACGCCTGGTGGCGTAAACATTGCAATAATGCTTTTAGAACGTCGGAATACATGCACCAAGCTTTATTAGGGCAGTGACCGGATAAAGCTTTGGTTTCTTAGGTTGCCTTCATTAGGTCAATGCAAGGGGTAGCTGCCGGATAATAATTAGCTTCAGATCTGTAGCGTTATGGTTTTATATATTTGTCTTTGACCATAACGCTACAGATCCCGTAATGCAAAAAAGGTGCAATTTACGGCGCAATATTTTGTGAAGAATTTCTCTACTTTTCAGCATCGGTCAATTAAATACCTTTCACTCCCTAATTCTAAGCACATTATTTAGCTAATCTATATATTTTGTCCATCTCCTAACCCTTAAAAGTCATCTCTACAAGTGATAAACTAGCTTGATTAAAATTATTTGTTAGATTGCTGAAAATTTACTTCAAGCGAGTTTATTGCCTGTTGAGACAACTATAATTGGTTGGGAGGTGGATAAATTATAAATTTTGGCTATAGAATGTGTCTAGAATTAGGAAGTGAAAGGTAGTTATTTGGTCAATGCTAGAAAGTGAAGAAATTCTCCTCGAAAGAGCACAAAAAATATTGCGCCGTAAATTGCACCTTTTTTGCATTACGGAATCTGTAGCATTATGGTCAAATACAAATATAAAACAAACTACAAACAAAATACAAACTAAAAACAAAATACAAACTATAAAACCATAACGCTACAGATCTGCAGCTAGATAATAATATTCTGATTACAAGGTAACGAGTACTATTTCAGGAAAATGCCAAGTACGATGCAGCCCTGGCAAAAGTGGAAGCAGCAAACAAGGTGCGTACAAGTCATAGAAATGTTTGTTCATATGCAAATTGAAAACGCTCTAAACATGCTTTTTGATAGGGTCATGATTCCACAGAATCTCTCAATTTCTATTGATCTGTGGGTAGAAAATTCCACAGATTTCTTGCTTCCATATACATGTATGTCATTATAGTGTACAGTGGAGCCTCATTTATCCAGACGCTTTGGTTTCTAGTCAATTTGTCTTTTTATGGGAA
>NW_026929078.1:0-36785 GCF_032062105.1 Saccostrea cuccullata | reverse complement strand
TCCCAACACACTGGACACCTGATGTAATATTTTTAGAGCTTTTTAATGCCAAATCAACTTTATTACCATTTTTATCATTGAAAGTACGGTTGACACTGTGGGACAAAAATGAATATTAATTATCTATATGTATCCAATATAGATGTTTGTTTACCTATTGTTATTTCCTGTTGAATGATTAATTAATAAACCAATTATTAAACTGATACCAAGCCTTGTCCTTACTGAGAAATATGAAGCAAGAAATAAGGAGTGACCTTGAGAAGTATTGTGTGTAATTACTTTGTATAGCCCCCATCCCAGGATGGCCATCCGTGGGGAGCTTACAATATAATAAGTTCTGATTCAAGGGAGAACAAGAGATACAACCAACATGCTCATGTTTTATGTTATTTTTAGTAATTTGTTTATTGTGAAAACATCTCTCTCTGGAATTTTTCCCTCATATGGAGACACCGCCACTTAAAAATAATGAAGACAAGATGTGTTTGTTAAACACTGATGCCCATGTATGGCAGCTGATGGCGAAGGTTGAAGTTTTTCAAATGTATGACAAACTCAAAGGTCAAGGTCAAAGGGTTAAAATTGTTGGTATCCAAGTCTTGTCACAAGGAACACACAGGTGAAATAAGAAATCCCTGGTACTTCCTGTTCAAAAGTTAATTGCCAAGGTTAAAGTTTTTCTTAAGTGGGTCAGACTCTAGGGTCAAGGTCAAACATATTTATACCTGTTAAAAGTTCACAATGAATACACATGTTAAGCATGAAAGCCCTAGCACCTACTGATCAAAATTTAAGCCAAATTATTAATTAATACAAGAAGCAAAATTTGTATATAGTCAAAAGGGGAAAAAATCTATTTTGGTGTCACAAGATAAACTGTAATTTCACGGACAGGGAGTGGATAGGGAGAGTGGACCCCCGCCCCCTGGAATTTGCTTTGTTATTCAAATAAGACTGTATACTGAAGCAAAAAAAATGACTTTGGACATTATCCCCATTATAAAACATTGACCCTACGACACCACTATCATTGATTTTATTTTGTTTTCATTTTTTTTCTTTGCTTGTGAGGAAATTCTGGGCTAGCATTTTTATGACTGAGGTGTGAACCCCCCTCCCCCTCCTCAAAAAAAATCTGGATCTGCACCAGTAAGTGAGTAACTGAATGTCACATGGACAACGGGAGATAACTTCACAATGTGAAATTTGACTACTGTGCCATGCAATGATCTTTGAACTTTAACCTAACCTTTCGGTTTATTTTACCCTAATCTATACTTAAACTTGTACTTACCGACTGTCACAAGTCTTGTCAACTTCATGAAATATAATCCAATTATAACACAAAATGAATATTTTCCATACATATCTGCACCATGTGCATGCTATGTAAACCTTGGATGATTCCGTTCAGTACGAATCAGCCGAGGTGTGCCGAGTGAAGCTTAATCTAAAAATATGCTATGGGTGTCGCAACCCAATGTGATGTAGAAATTTTCCAAAAGGTGTTTACATGTAAACATGACTGTAAAGTTTAAGAACAAATTTTAATACATTAATTCATAACAAACTATGTTTTAACATAACTTTTCCATCTACATGTGTAGCCTATTAAAAAAAACCCATACGTTTCGTGAGATCGAGGGTGTGTATGTGTGTGGTGTTTGGGGGAGGGGGGGGGGGCATTATTTAATTTAAAAAGGTTCCAATTATGATCAAAACATTTTTTAAAATCTAATTCACACCATTAATTAGATTCTGTTTTTTCAAGCACATGGGCGTCGGAGCCAAGGGGGGGAGGGGGGGGGGCTTTAAACCCTCCCCTTTTTTTTTGGCAAAGATAGACATTTTCTATGTATTGAAAATTGGGGTTTACCTTTTTTGTTGGTTTAGCCCCCCCCCCCCCCCCCCCACTTTCAATTTCTTTCCGATGCCTATGAAGTATATAAAATACTGAGTCATAAGTCACAGGGTCTGAGAATGTTATACTCTATGTGACAAATACATGTACTGTGTAAATTATAGAATTATTTTGACTTTTCCTTGGAAAGCCCAATATGTACGGGTGTGTATTTAGAGGCAAACACATTAGTGCGGGTATTACTGTCTCATGACAGCATCTAATTTGCTTTGAACGAACATATATTAGTATATTAATCTATGTAAACAAAACATGACACGAACTCTGTTTACACAACAAAGGTTTTGAGCTCTAAATCTCTCTTGTATCTCAACAACTGAAGTTCAAATTTTTGATGATCATTAGAAAGACCTTAGTTAAATATTTATAAAAAATGGAAAAATAAATTTGAAAATTATTAGCTGAACTGTGTCCATCCTCTTTAAAAGTTATCACCGAAGTTGCTTTTTTTTAAATGAGGCCAGTCGTAAAGGTCAAGGGGTCAGAAATCCTAGCATGCTCGGAAATATCTTGTTACAGATAATGCATATGAAAAATATAAAAGCCCTTTCTCTTCTCAATCAAAAGTTATGAGAAACAAGATGTGTTTTTGGAACACTATGCACCGGCGGCAACAAAGTTCGAAAAAAACTATTTTTAGCATATTTGTCACAGTCAAGGTCACAAGGTCATTGACCTTGGTGCCTTTTGAAAAAAACATAATTAGTGAAGTAAGCATTGCAAATATGAAGTCTCTATCTCATTTGGATCAAAGTCATGGCGAAGTTTTGAAAAAGGTCACAAGGTTATTGACCTTGGTGTCATTTGAAAGAGCTTAATTAGTAGAGTAAGTATACCAAATATTAAGTTTTTATCTTTCATGGTTTAAAAGATATGGCGAAGGCTTTAGTTTACAACAGACAGACAAACAGACAGACAGGACAAAAACAATATGCACCCCCGATCAATCGATCAGGGCGCATGAAAATTAACATTTTTGAAAAGTAGGTCAAACTTTAAGGTCAAGGTCACAAGGTCAATATTGTATTTAGAAAGATAATGTCACAGGTAATAAACATGTTTAATACGTACTGTAAACCTTGTCTCTTCTCATTCAAAAGTACTGGACTATTCAAAGTACTGTTTAATTTTTTTAAAAGAAGGGCAAACTTCAAGGTCAAGGTCGCGGCATTAAAAATCAGAGTGTATTTAGAAAGGTCTTGTCACGGGTAATATACATGTATAATATGAAATTCCTACCTCCTCTCATTCAAAAGATATTACCAAGGTTAAAGTTTTTGAGAAGTAGATCAAATGTCAGGGTCACGAAGTCAAATATAATAATGTATTAAGAAAGTTCTTGTCACGGGTAATACACATATTTAATATAGAAGAACTATCTATTCTTATTCAAAAGTTACAGTCAATTCAATTAGGCTAAACTTCAAGGTCAAGGGGTCAGAAATCATAGAATTATTAGAAAGGTCTTGTCACATTTAATATATAATGTATAATGTATATGTATGATATGAAAGACCTATCTCTTCTCTTTCAAAAGTTATGAACAAGGTTTAAAGTTTTTGAAAAGTAGGTCAAACTTCAAGGTCAAGGTCACAAGGTCAAAAATCATAGTGTATTAAGAAAGTTCTTGTCACAAGTAATACTAGTACACATCTTGAATATGAAAGCCCTATCTCTTCTCCTTCAACAGTTATGGTCATTTCAATGTAATGTTTAAAGTTTTTAAAAGTAGGTCAAACTTGAAAGTCTAAGTCATGGGGTTTAAAAACATAGTATATTTTAGAAAGGTCTTGGCAAGGTTATAAACATGTGTTATATGAAAGCCCTTTTCTCTTTTCATTCAAAAGGTATGACCAAGGTTACAGTTTTTGTGACGGACGGACAAACTGAAAAATTGACAGATGGAGAGACTGACAGATGGACAGACGAATGACATTCAAAGTCCCCTCGCTTTCACGAAGGCAGGGGACAACAATATGTGTTTGTGAAACATTGATGCCCCGTATGGTAGCTAATGGCGAGATTTCTCAGATGCAAGTCGAACTGCGAAGGTCAAGGTCAAAAGATCAAAATTGTTGGTATTCAAAGGAAGGTCTTGTCACATAGATATGTGTTTGTGAAACATTGATGCCCCGTATGGTAGCTAATGGCGAGATTTCTCAGATGCAAGTCGAACTGCGAAGGTCAAGGTCAAAAGATCAAAATTGTTGGTATTTAAAGGAAGGTCTTGTCACATAGAATGCTCCTATGAAATATGAAGGCCCTAGTGTTGCTGTTCAAAAGTTATAACCAAGGTTGAATTTTTTTTTAAGTTGATCAAATTCTAAGTTAAAAAATATTTATACACATTTAAAGGTCTTGTCACAATGATTATCGACAGATGTGAAGTATGAAAGTTCTAGCAGTAAATGTTCAAAATCAAAGTGTGGTTATTATACACTTATCCAGTGGGTGTGAGTGGGATAGCTCTTTTATCTAACCCGCGACAGAGAACTATTCCCCGAGGGGAATAGTTTCTGTCAAGGGTTTGATAAAAGAGCTATCCTACTCACACCCAGTGGATAAGCGTTTTATTATACTGATGTATAATATAATTTCTGAGGTTTGAATTTTTTAGTAGTAAGATAATACTGCAAGAATAATCTGAAAACCTGATGACGTCACAATGCTGTTGTCATTATGACATCGTCAGTCAATAGATTTATCGCTGGAAATCAAAATTGGAGGCAAAAATTGCATGAAAATTTTCCGAGGGTGGATAGCAAAAACTATACCCCGGGGTATAGCTTTGCTATGCGTGAACTATTAAAGATAGCTATTTTACCTTCTAAACTTTATATAGGAAACATTTTAACAGAAGTATAATAATTGTTGTTACAGTGGGTCAAACTCCAAGGTCAAGAGGTCAAATTTGGTGGTACCCAAAGAAAGGCCTTTTCATGAGAAATACACATCTGAAACATGAATGCCATATAGCCTCATCCATTTAAAATGTATGGACAAGGTTAAAGGTTTTGAGGACGGGCGCGCAGGACAAAAATATACTGTTTTTATGAAAAATTCGGTGCATTAAAGCTTCATTAAATACTGTACCTCAATTTAAATGAAGATAATGGGGCTTCATTAAATTGTCATTTTGTAAGGCGGTCTACCTTATTTTTTTCTTGCTTCATAGAGAGAGAAGCGACAGAGTCTTTTGTGACCGTTTTTCAATTCACATTATGGGCGAGGTAATTCGGAAAAGATACCGTTTTCGTAAAGAAAATATCGGACGGCTTGTCTAGTGACTTGAACCTTCAATAAGATATTCGATACCACAAATATAGAATCCATTTTGTCAACAAAACTATAGGTTAATTTGTCAACAAAACTATAGGTTAAAGCATAAGGATACTTCTTTTCACGTAAAAAAAAAATCAAATCACAATAAAAATTCCCCACTGTTCCCTGTAATTCAGTGAATACACAACCAAGGCATTTTTAACTAATTGTGACGTCAAACTCCAATGCCAAAGATTTGGTTTCTAAAGGAGGGTTTTCTCACAGGGATTACATAATCCTGCGCCGTGTTCATGTTCTTCTTCACCCTATAACTAAAGTCCTGCTGGACACGTTCTTACAAGTGACGTAAATATAGTTAATAATGAAGACCTTAGATCACCAATTTTAAAAGGTCCTAAATATAGGAAACCCCGATCCTTCAACTGGCGTCGGAATATCATAAATATTATGGCTTCTATAGAAGATTACGCCAAGCGATGGACCATATATGAAAAAGAAGACATTGACACTTTGTTTGAATGGATTAAATGTATCACATGTATGTTACAATCGCGAGCAATATGAAAACCATTTATCCTTCTGTATTTAATAATCCAGAAGAAAAAAAAGAATCATAGATTACATGATTCGTACGTACTGGTCCCAGCTGACAAAGCAGGTAACAGCATTGTCTTCGTTTGTAAGGCTCATTATATACATTGTGTTTTAGAAAAACTTTGATTTAATTCTATAAGTGGAAACCCAAGTATTACCCATAGTTCACTTTCTAAGGAAGAAATTCTTCTAATTCATGTCAGTTTTCAATATATTTAATGTTCCAAACCAAAGAAATAAGTTGGAATTACCATATCTATATTGGATTCCGAAACTTCATAAAAATCCTTACAACCAAGCCTCTTTCCTAACTCCTCACTAAATACTGTGCAACAATAATTATATGCGAGAAATGGTTAAAATCAGATGTGAATACTTAAAATATTCCAAGGAACTTTTGAATCATTTGAAAACAAAAGTGTTTTCCAAAATCAACAGCTTAAAAACTTTTTCAACTTTTTAAAAACGACTTTTCAACTTACTTTATACACAACCATTCCCCAAGATAAATTAAAGTCAAGGCTTTTTGATATCATTGACAGCTGCTTTTCCGATAAAAATTGTACTCGTAAGTTTACTTACCTTGTCATTGGCTGTTTGCAAAATTACTTTGTTAAAACACACTTCAATTGTACACACAAGTACTGAAGTTGACATATATCAAAAAAGTGCTTGAGTTTCTGTCATATCTATATTGATTTTAGAGACCAGGTCTTCCAACAATCTATTGGAATTCCCATGGGTACCAATTGCGCCCCGTTATAAGCAGACCTATTTTGTATTCATATGAAACGACTATGTGCAAAATTGTATGCGTGATAAGAAGAAAGCACTTGCTATGGCCTTCAACTCGATATTTAGATATATTGACGACGTGCTGTCAATTAACAATGGTAATTTCCATTCTTATATCTATACGATATATCCTGGTGAGCTTGACATAAACGATACCACAGAGTCTGGCACATTTGTTTCATATTTGGATATTTTACTAGAAAAAAAGACGATAATGGTAATCTAATAACCAAGCTCAATGATAAACGTGATGACTTTAACTTTTCTATAATCAACTTCCCTTACTTATGCATGCAGCAATATACCTTCATCACCTGTACACTGAGTTTATGTATCTCAGATGATTCGATACTCAAGAGCATGCTCTACGTATGAACACAATTATTGACATACAAGTTGATGAAAGAAGAATATGAGCAGTGTTGTTTAAAGTCCTCATTTCGTAAGTTCTTTGGTTGATACAATGACCTTGTCAGCAAATACAATTTATTGTTGAGTCAAATGCCGACTGACGTTTTTCAGACTAATTGTTATTCCATTATTTATACACTGAATTGATGATGGATTTTTCCTTATTTCCCGATCATGACAAGGAGTACACGGCGGGTGTGACCGGTTGGCAGGGGATGCTCACTCCTCCATGGCACCTTGTCCCACCTCTGAGGTTTTGGAGATGCATGTTTGCTCTGCTCCTATGCTGTACTGCTTAAGGACTTTTGATTTTGAATACTGTTCGTTATCTCCATTTGTTTCACTTATTTATAAAAGCGAGCGAAGGGAGGCGGCGCGAAACGCCTCTCGCGTAACGAGCTCCATAGACAACTTGTACGAACGGAAGAAATTCGGGTTGAAATCTGCACATTGTTCCAAGAAATTTTTATCAGTTCACGCAAAAATATTCCAAATCGCAATAATCCTTTGCGGTGCATAACAACATGGTTTAAACATAGCAACAACTTACATGAAAAAATGTTTTAAAAAATTTAATGAAATTTCCATGAAATAAAACTTTCGTTTCGTCCTAAGTAACCAGGACTTTTTATTTGACGTCATACTTTCGCCACTAAACGGCTCTGGTATTTCTGATTATGTCGGAAACTTCCGAAAAGTTCGGAATCGCGATCCAAATTTATGTGAAGTGTTTTGTTTTCTTCTCTTTTTCTTTCTTTCTTTTTTAGTGAACCGAGGATAGGCAGTACAAGTGTAAGTTGTATAAAGGTTTTTAATGGTATATAACTGCGCTCGCCCTATCGGTCTCACCGTAAAAGAAATTAAATTGTATTTGCTTAAAAGGTAATTGTATCGGCCATAGAACTTTAAATGAGACTGCTGATATTCTTGTTACAGCAATTTGTCTGACAATAATTTACCTCGTTTTAGAAATAGTTCATACAACTTAGAGCGTGCTCTTGCGTATCGAGATAGAAACCCCGTATGCAGGTGATGAAGGTGTATTTATGCATAAATAAGGGAAGTTGACGACCAAAAAGTTAAAGTCATCAAGCTTGGTAGTTATAGATAACCGTCAATGTCTTCTTCATGTAAAACATCTAAATATGAAACAAATGTGTCAGACTCCATGGAATATTTTTTTCAAGCTCATTGGGATAGATTGTATCGACTTAAGAATGGAAATAATCATTGTTAATTGATAATACGTCGTCGATATATCTAAATTTCGAGTTGAAGGCAACAGCAAGTTTTTTTCTTATTTTCACGTTTAAGATTTTGGATAGATTCTGCTTCATATGAATATAAAAACAAGTGTGTTAATAACGAGGCACAATTGGATTTTTGGAAGACCTGACTACATCATGTAACAAAATATATCTAAAGCTTTTCATAAATACAGTTGACTCCAACTTTACAATAACCATATTACGTCTCTTGTGTATATTTTACAAAGAAATAGCTAAAGAACATTCCTTTAGGAAGATATCACCTTGTCCAAAAATTATCAACTTTAATTTATTCAAGTTTCTTTCATTCTTTAATCAAATTACATATATAATATGCGCTATTTTGTGAACGACTATTGAAACATTCAGAAAGATTACCGTTTCCTGCAGATACTTTGTTCTTTAAAAAAGATATAATGATAAAAATCACTAAGACACTGATAGCTCACAGTCTACTTGTTATTTTCCTGGATTGTCGATGCAGTAGAACAAAGCATCTATACGAGTCGGGCAGTACAATCAAAGCGGCGATAAAACACAAGAAAGCTATTCCAACAGAGCCTACAAACACCATCTCTGGTCTGGTGTCGTAAACAGAAATTTTACTTCTTAAATAGCTGGAGGTAATGTTTCTTGGTAGGGTCAAATTCTGAATAATACTGATTATTTTTGCTTCCAAATCAGTAGTTGTTAGTGTAGAGTTCTTGGTTCCTAAACACACACATGGACAGGTATCTTTTGTTGTGATATACGCTGTTGAGGAAGTGGACGCCGTTGAATGAGGTGGGGGTAATGGTGGGGTTGCCGCTGACGTGGTGGTTGTAAGAAGAGGCGTTGAAAGCTTACGTGTAGTATGGACTTTCGTTGTAGTTTTTACTTTGAAATAAAAATGTACATTTTTTTTCAGATTTCTATAACAATGGATATTTTATTTTCAGGACAATCAAATCTCTAATTACCTTCACATCCAACGACTTCAAAGCGTAAACTGCAATATTTGTTGCAACTGGTAGGGTATAGTCGTAGAAAGCGTGCTTCAAACATTTTGTGGCAGCTTATTTGTAACCACTGTCGTTGGGTCAGTATTAGCATTATATGCCTTCAAAATGAAAACAATCGTTTCAATATAAAGTAACATATTGTAGTTTCCTTCGTTTTACAAAGTACTTCGTATTCATTTCACAGTTTTGGTTTATGTCTTATTCTTCAATTCCCAATTACACATGTAATAATTTTGAAAAATTCTAGAGTTTTTTTTTCAAATGTATACAAAAATGAACTGTCAAAAAATTAAATTGTACTGTAAATTTATTCAAAAATTGAAATAAAATGTCGACTACATGTTATGAAAAACACATAAAAATTACGTCATTTCCATGTCTGCTTTATGTTACTATAGACTTTCAATGTTTATTTCTCTATCAAAGGCAAACTTAAATCTAAATCAAAATGTGATCTCCAAAAGGCCTCCAGATCATTACTCCATAAAGAATTGTTGGAAATCTACTTCGAAGAGAACATTGGTGTACTTAGTTTGATGTCAGTCAACAGTTTTGTCAGTTACAGAAGCGGTCATTAATTTCCTTTGACCATTTCGACCTTAACGATTGATTTATAAATCTGTATTGTGCAAGCAAACTCAATGAATTGTGCCCCCCTTTCAGTGTATCAGTGTTTGGGATGCAATTATTTATTGCTAATTTCAAGTTAAATATACCCAATGGGATTCGGTAACCAGTAAATCCTATTTTAGTCTTTTCCGTAGTAATGCACATGTCAAATATAAATGCCCTAATCTTCTCTCTTTTAAAACTTATCAGCAATATTAAAATATTTAAAAATTACCTCAAATATCTAGGTCATGGATGTAAAAATCATATATTTTAAAACTTTTATCTCTTCATAAAATTGTATATATTTTTTATAAACCTTGTAAGTATTTATCGCATCAGTGACATTTTTTGATAGCCATTCATCCTCTTCCTAACTGGAAATTTGCTTTTCAGCAATATTGCCATTTCAGTGTTATAGAAAAGACGTGGATTTTAACGTACGTTTGATATGGTTTTCCATGCTGATGTAGTGTCACTGTATCTGACTACATATTTCTTCACCCATTCCTCAAATGGCACATGACCCAAACCTTTTGTCTTTATCGCTTTTATCGCCACTTTTCTTCCAAAATCCACCTGGGTAACAGACATGAATTAGACCATCTTTAAGATAATGTTTGCTTGCCCGCTCCCGACACAGGGTAAATTTTTTGGGACGGTAAAAAGATGGGAAAATCTTTTTTTTCAAGAAAATGTCGACATATTTGTTGACTGACAGTCGGTCGGGAGAGGGCAACCAAACATTTTTTTAAAGATACCCTTATGAAAAAAATATCTAGTTCAAACTCTATTCTGTATTTCCTTAGTTATCTGTCCCTTTCAAAGGTTCAAATAATTCAAACGGTTCAATCTGTATTTGTATAATTATCCAATTAAACATTTCATACATATAAAATAAAATTTAAGACAAACTTCAGCAAATTTTGTCTTGTTAAAATACCATCCACTTGATATAACTCATTGCACTCATTTTTCATTATACAATTTCGATTTTTTTTCTTCATTATATACGAGGGCTGTTCAATAAATAATGTCCTGAACTGTATGATATACAATACAGATATCATATGACATTCAGCTTGTCTTTTTCTCATTATTGAATCTTTAATGAATTTATAACAATTTATGTGACCACTTTTCATCTCATAGTTTCATTGGGAGAAGCTGGAAAACAAGGGCTATTCGAGACACTGCATGTAAAACGAATGGTAAAGAATCAGTAAACTAGAGTGAAATTAAACACTTCATTCAGGCTACTGTAAAACTGTAAAGAAACCCAAAGAAATATTCACTGAAATATGTAACATTTACGGCAACCAATGTCTGTTTCATAGACAAATGAGTAGGTGGATTTCAATGATAAAAAATTATATAATGGGCATCAAAAATGGGTACCGTTCATACCAACAAAAAAATTAAAGGAAAAATGTATTGTTTGCCGAATTTCAACGAATAATATTTGATGATGTAAGATTGACTTTAACAGACATAACAAATTTAATAGAATCCATTTCGGGAGTAGTTCACACTGTTTTAAAGAAACATTTGTCAGTAAAATAGAACAGTACTCAATGGTCACCCTATGTTTTGAAAAATGAGCGAAAACGACAGCGTGTAAGAATATTTAAACAATTATTTTTAAAAAATCAGGAATTGTAGCTATCCAAGTTTGTCTGAAATTCAAACAGATAAAGAAACGTGAATCTATTGCTTCAAACCCTCGAAACAAAATTTACAACAAGATATACTTGACAAAAACAGCAAAGGTCTGAAAAGAACAAAGAATTGCATGAGCAAAAAGCCAGATTTATATGGAATTTTCTTAAATATTAGTGTCCTTGTTGTTCAAATTCGTATTCGGGGAAGCACTTTAATTTCTGGAAGAGTCTAGAAAGCAATTTTTTTTAAAAAGATCGAAAGGTTAATGAGATGAAGGAACCAGAATCAGGAATCCACTGCATTAATTTCTTCATGACAACGTCCAAACCCGCACGCCCTGAAGAGTCAAGGAGTTTTGGGGATAAACATAATTATTATATACAGTGGACCTTCAGATATCCGGACGCCAGATATCCGGATGCTTCAGTATCCGGACGCTTTTTCATCGGAACAGAATTTTAAAATGTTCTTATGTCTTGTTTAAATAGTGATTCAGGTATCCGGATGCTTCACATATCCAGACAAATTGACTGGGAACCAAAGCGTCCGGATAAATGAGGCTCCACTGTAGTCTATTTATATTCCCTATATAATCTATACAAGCGCAAACAGTTCATAACACTACATATTCACCGGATTTTAGGCCGTATTCACCGGAGGGTCAATGCGCGTGCAACGGCATTGTGACGTCACAATCAAACCATCGAACAACGTTGTAAACAGTTGTTGCAACGGCCGCAGCAAGCTACGTATCTGAGCAGGAAAACAATTATTCAAACCTATTTCAGGATTATGTTTTAACATCTGGACGTCTTAGACGTCTTATAAAGGAAAACACGGAGGTTACAAACAGTAATCTGGATTTTTTTTATTTTCAACAATGAAAGATCGCAAATGAAAATGGTGTCGTCATACAGCCTTCTATGTCTTATCTATTCAAATCCCGACTATATAATAAAACAATTATGGACTCTTTTGGTGTTGAATATGGTTTGTTATTCACCAAAAATATATCCATATTGACCTCGGCGAAGAGCGAGGTCACTGTGGATATTTTTGTGGTGAATAACAAACCATATTCAACACAAAAAGAGTCCATAATTGTATATCATTTTTTTTCACATTAACAATATTCACCAGATCTTTCGCCTTTTGACTTGTTTCATTTTCCAAACTTAAAAAAAAAACAGCTTTCAGGAGGAAGAAACGAGTCCAGGAAATCATAAGATCTGCCATTTTTCAGTATACAAAGGGTCATACCCAAAAATGAGTTCTAAAAACAATCAGAAGTTGGATAATTTTTTTACGGATATGTGTTTTAATTAAAAGAGAATACATGTATTTTAGTGAAATCATTAAGACTAAATCATTGAAAAGCGTTTTTTGTTTCTTTCCGAGCACCGAGAACATTATTAAATGAACAGCCTTCGTAATTTTATTTAAAATTCCATAAATTTTCATTTTGTAATGTATATTTTCCATTTGTATTCTATAGTTTATATTTATATCCTGTGATTTTACTTGTATTCTATAATTTTCCGTTTGTTAGTTCGTGTTGTTTTTTTAAACATAAATTTCTAGTTGTAGTGTACAGTTATCAATACAAATGGAAAATTCAAGAATAAAGACAAAAACATTAAATTACAAAAGGTATATCATAAATTAACCCCCCCTCCCCCCCCCCCCAAAAAAAAATATATATATATATATATATATATATATATATATATATATATATATATATATATATATATATATATATATATATATATATATATATATATATATATATATATATATATATATATTTTTTTTTTTTTTTTTTTCAAAACGTAGAAAAACAAATGGAAAATTATGAAATACAAATAAAATTTTTGATAATGAATTTGTAAAATACCTGTCTCTAATAAAAAGAGATGGTTTATGGTGTACCAATGTATATACTCCTCATGTTCCAGAAAAAAATCTACCTGTATCCATGGATTTGATTCCTTTTCGTTTGGACTCCAACCAAACGTGTGGGAGAGCCTGGCGTACTGGGGCAGGTAATCCTTGTCAAAGATACTGGAAACCGTCAGTTTGTCGTCCGTCACCGTCTCTACTAAATGATTGTTGCATGCATAGGCTATATTAAAAATAGTACGACAGTTGGTTATAATTAACTCAAAGTTCAATAAAATACCTAGAAGAAAAAAAGTTCAATCATTTCATATTTCTGTGATTTTTAATTTCAAGATTTGTATTACGTGACACGATTTTAACTACAACAGCAGGAACAAAATTATCAAAATTTAATTGAAACAAAGTAAAATATGTGTATTAAATATCTTGAGCGACTAAGCGAGTGACTATTGAGCAAAATTTAATAAAAAGTAAATTGGTTGAGGAAAAAAAAGTCAAGAGGTTTTGAAAATCATCTCTTCTTGTAAACTTTATTCAGGGATTCATAAAATTTCAGAAATAGTATGATGAGCAAGGGTAACTTTTCCGAATTATGGAATTCAAAACTTAAGGGTCAGGAGGTCTAGCTGGTGGGTAGGGCTCTCTAGATAATGTAGGAAATTTGGCTTTTTCTACACTTCAGTAGTCGTTCTGTAACTTTTATGCTTATATGTTAAATTATTATACCTCTATTGATAATACTCGAATTTGATTGGCTGGTAAGAAAACTTTAAAATACAACAATGACTCCAAATGATACTGTTTACAGCAATAATGACCTAGGAATTATTGCACGTGGGATATACAGACCCGGTCATTATTATTAATGACCGCTAAATAATGACCTCTTAATCAAAAATTCCCTTTTGACTGAATTAAATGCATAAAATAATAATTATTCGAGAAAACAACATGTTTTTAAAATTGTGCAAGGTCTCTTTTGCATAACCATACAGAAAACGGCAAAATTTTATCGTTAACTTAAACGGTTTACTCATTTTAAAATATCGTTTCAATTCAGTTCTGGAATGTAGAAGCGGCTCTGTACAGAGTTGAATTCTGTGTTAGATTTTGACTGGGTATAGGAAAAGTAATCGTTGGTTATAATGTATGTCGCTATCCACCAAATATAATTTTAATCAGTAAATCATGATGCAAAAATTTACACGACTTGCAGACGTCAATGTAAACAACTTCACTATACGGAGAGTAGCGAATCCCGATCCCGATCAAAGAAAGAATTGGTAACGGTCAGAGATTCATACTTTTCAATATACATCGGTATAATACAACAATTCATTACCCCTTTTGAGTTCAACATGGTGAAGTAAGGACCCGAAACCTGGCCCACGAGGTGACCTGACCTGACCGAGGCCGCGTACCGGCCGAGGTCAGGGCAGGTCATCGAGTGGGCCAGGTCTCTGATCCTTATTTCACCATGTTGAACTCAAAAGGGGTAATTAATTGTATAATAATGATGATAACGAACAGCTAATGATCGATCTAAAATATTTTATAAACGATATAAATTTGTGAAGAGGGCATAAAACAGGGCTCCCTGAAAATTCCAGAGGTGGGGATCAGGTGCCTAGGAGAAGAACACAGCCCCTGTTGACGGGGCGCACTTCCTGTACTCAAATTCTGTATAAAATAAAAGACTTATGATTAGCATGAAACAGCTCAGTCAAAATACGGCCCAATGATAGATTATACACTGTACTTGCTAACGTCAAATTATAGATAAATTAAAGTTAAACTGATTGATTGTATGTTGTTTAACGTCCCTCTTGAGAACTTTTCACTCATATGGAGACGCTACAACTTAATGATAAAGCAGTTTAATTTAATAAAAGTTTTATAAATGAAATATACCACGATTGTCATTTTTTATTTTTTTAATACCTTCGATATCCGAGTCCTTATTTAAACACAATCTTTAAAATTTATATTTCTTAACAATTTTTAAAAAATAAAAATAACTCTTGCGTACGAGAATTGAAAATAGAATTGTATGCCTAGCAGAATACGAGTTCAGTCAAATACACGTAACTTGAGAGTTCATGGTATTAAATGATAAAAAAAGAATAATAAGTATGATTTTTAGATATTGAACATACTCTATTGCACTATCATTTATGCAAACAGATTTATAGAATTTAAATGTGGACTTCATGTAATTATCTTACTTTTCTTTGGTACAATTAATCCTAGAAACACCCAGAAAACAGAACATAATGACGTGTTAAAATTCCAGATATTCATAATAAAGCCGTTTGTCATATCAATTTAATTCCATGACAATAAAGATAGTAAAATTATACACATTCTTTTAAATATAATAAAGAAATGAGTAAAAGTAAGTGATACCCAAACTTTGAATACAAGATAAAATATAAACAGAGTCGACGTATGGAAGGTTTCATCAGATATAGGTAAATAAATCACTTTGAATACAAATGGGATTTTGTTTGTTAGTGAGGAGATGATTTGTTTGGTGTATAAATTCAGTAAAATAATTTTAATGGAAGAATTTTAATTAAAATTTATAATTACTTAAGCTTAGTCAAATCAATGTTAAGGCGTTTGTAGAAACATAAAATGATCATTGAAGATGTTGAGTTGAATCAATATCCGTCTGTCTGTCTGTCACTCTTTCCCCTTTCTCTTTCCCTCTATGCCAGCGATGGTAGCTGAACTAGTGAAGAGGACAAAATAATTTTTGTTAGTAAGCAAGAGAATTTTGTTTCAATATATGCCTTCGGCATCGACTCAAACCCATGTGATATATGTATAATGTTAGCATGCAAGATAATAAATTGCACATCAACATACACATATGTCGCATCTTCTCATAATTAATTCGCATGTTAACATACCGGTACTTATTTGGTATGTTAACAAGACACATGTCAACACATATGCCTGTTGAATCTTCCTTGAATTAGATGTTAAAATAATTGCGTAACAAATTAGATTTTCTAAAGGGATTGGTAACTTGCATGTCAGTATAATTACTTTGCATGTAGGCATAATTATCTTAAACTTTCAAAAAAATGACACTAAAATGTAAGTTTAAACGTTTTCCTACTTTTCACATAATTATGTATTTTAACCAAACAAAACATATAATCATTTGTTCATAAACAGATATCATTTTTGGTACACCTATAAAAGCAAAGATTGGTTTGAAATGTTATATAGAAATAAAAACAACACGAAATACACTTGTCAAGTTCTTTCTTTTGTGGGTTTCCTTTAGATCAAATTTTATTACGATGTGTAACATACAAATAATGAAATAATTTAAGCAGGTCTGGTAATACAATTAAATTAGCCACAATGAACAAAATAGCTATCCCTACAGATCCCACATACAATGCTTGTGGTCTGTTATCTTGCGCAGAAATTTTACTTCTTCTGTAGATAGATGTTGTTTTCTTAGAAATTGTTAAATTCTGCACGATAACAGCTAATCTGGCGAGGAGTTCTGATTCCGTTAATGTGGTGTTATGTTTTTTGACACATGTACATGGACAAGGAGACACGATTGTATTTGAAGCTGTCGTTGTAGACATTAAATTTTGTGTCGATGTCATTGTAGACATTTGTTCCGATGTCGTTGTAGGAACTTGTGTCCAGGTGGTTGACCTCGTATCGGTCGATGTAGTTGTGGATATTTCAGTTGCTGTCTTCACGCCTGCTGTTGTTCTCATTGTGGTTGTTGACATCACCGCTGTGGACAATGACGTCACTGAATTCAAAGACATGACTTCTTGTGATAAGAATAATTGATCAGATAATACCGTTATTATAATAACTGAAAATCCATTAAAAACAAAAAACAAAAAACCCTCTCCATTCTATCTCAATTTAGTAAGCAATTGTGATAATTTGAGTTAATAATTTATAATCACCTTCACAGCCAAGGACATCAAAGCGAAGACTGCAGTAATCATGACAGTCCGTGGGATAGAGTCGTAGATAGCGAGCATTTACTTCAAATGGAAGGTCATTCCTCACTAAACTTGTAGAGTCACTATTTGCGTGGAATTCCTAAAAACAATGTCTATCAATTCATTATTTTTATTAGATAATAATGAATGGAAATCCCCATTCATAATAGGAAAATTACCTCTCTCTCTCTCTCAGAGTTATTAAATAAATATTTGAAATAACAAAAATGACTTAAAATCGTCTAGGAACTTTATGAAATCTTTGTATGATAACAGGGATATTTTTGACAACTTAACGAGCTCTATGATAAACGTGATGACTTTAACTTTTCTATTGTCATCTTCCCATACTTTTGCAGCACCTTCATCAACTGCATACGGAGTTTGTATAGCTCAATTGATTCGATGCGCAAGTGTATGCTGTACGTTTGAACAATTTCTAAAACAAGGTATATTATTGACAATCAAATTGATTAAACAAGAATATCAGCAGTCTCGTTTAAAGTCATCATTTGGTAAGTTCTACGGTCGATACAATGACCTTGTCAGCAAATACAATTTATCATTGAGTCATACGCTGGCTGACGTTTTTCATACTTATCGTTACTCTATTATTTTTGCACTGAATTGACGATGGATTTTTCCGTTATTTCTCGGTCATGACAAGGTCCACAGGAGCACACGGCGGTTGTGACCGGTCGGCAGGGGATGCACACTACTCCATGGCACCTGCTCCCACCTATGATATTTTGGATGCCCGTGCTTGTTCTGCTCCAATTTTGTATTGTTTAATGGACATTTGAGCTTGAATACTGTTCGTAATCTCCATAGATTTCATTTCAAGAACACCCAATACATATTGATAGTGATATTGATATGGAAACATCCTCCGGTAGTTGAAATTAGACGTTGAAAAAGCATGTTCCATATGGGTAGAAAAGGGACAGGTTAAATGATTAAAACTTAGCATTAAAATAAATGGGAAAAATTCATCTTATGAAGAACAGGTTGCAATAGTGAATGAAGAGTAGGTTGATTCTATTGGGCATCTTCTAACTTATGAGAACGTAGTTTTAAAGTAAGATTGCTATACATTTTAAGAGTAGCTTTTAAAAGACCTTGAACACTTGTTTTTGAATGGAAAAAGCAAACGTTTTGTAATGTTTACTGGTATATCATGACAGTATGACATTAAAATTTTAACTTTTATTTTTACAGATCACTAATTAGTTTTCAAAGGTGAAATATTGGATTCAATCAAGTATCATAAAAAAAATCAATACATACCTTTGTTTAAACAGCTGTTACGAGTTAAAGGAAATTGAAAAAAATTAATTATTTTATTCAAATAGCTTGTCAAGAAGTGATCCGTTGTTTTAGTTTATTGTAAATACGTATAAGTTTGAATTTTATTGTAATGCCACATTGATTCAACGAAATTCGGTGGGTAGGCGTTAGAAGTATTCGGTTAAGACTCTGTATGGGTTTTTAAAAAATGCAAATCTGATACACTGCGTCAGATTGTCCCTTTGTTTTATTAAACATATGGAGATAACGAACAGTATTCAAGATCAAAAGTCCAATAAAAATACAGAGCAAAGAATTAGTATTAAAATTATTATTATGGAATTAGTATTAAAATTATTATTAAAAGCGTCAGTCTGCATTTGACTCAATGATGAATGTATTAAGTGACAAGGACATTGTATCGACCATAGAACTTAGGAAATGATGACTTTAAACTACTGTACTTGCATTCTTGTTTGATCAACTTGTTTGTCAGGACTTAAACTCCTTTAAGATACTATTCATACGTAGAGCATGATCTTGTGTATCGAATCAACTGAGGGATGCAAACTCCGTATGCAGATGATGAAGGTATATTGCTGCATAAGTAAGGGAAGTTGACGATTGAAAAGTTAAAGTCATCAAGTTATCATAGAGCTTGGTTGTCAAATTACCATTCACGTATTTTTTAAGTAAATTTTTAAAGTTAATATCCAAATATGAAACATGTGTGTCAGATTCTGTGGTATGTTTTATTTCAAGCTCATCGGGATATATCATATCGACAGAAAAATGGATATAACTATTTGTTAATTAAAATTTCGTCGTCGATTTATCTTTATATCGAGTTAAAGGCAACAGCAAGTGTTTACCTCTTTTCACGTATAAGATTTTGAACAAATTCTGCTTCATATGAATACAAAAATAGGTCCGCTAATATCGGGGCGCAATTAGTATCCATATGAATTCCAATAAATGTTGGAAGACATAATATTCAATAAGTACATAGATATTGTCAATCAAAAACTAAAGCATCTTTTAAGGTAGGACACAATAGATAGGCCAAAATTTTCCTCAAATTCAATTTTTCTGAAACTTTGATATTTTGTTCTAGGATACAAAATCTTTCTTTATATATGATAGTAAAGAAATTCAACCACATATTTTTTGCCCACATAGTCTGAATTATAGCCTATCAGACCCCTGTAAGAAGATTGTGAAATCAGACATTCTACTTAAGAATGGGCCTTATTTTAGAATTATCAATTGATCTATTGCAAATTTGTGTAATTATTTTAGTAAAGATAACCTTTTTGTTACTTTAAATCAGTAAGTCATATTGATACTGGAAAATTTGAGTAAAATAATAAGTAAAAATCGAGCATACGTAGCGTCGGAATTCACATGTAATATGAAAATGTGTGATTCAATTTTTACAAAAAATCAACAGAATGATTCAAATGGGTCCTAGAATAAAATATGTAAAAATAAAGAAAATTGAACCTGTGGTTTCAGATACTTTGGCGATCAAAAAATTTTCAAAAGCAAAAAAAAAACTAAAAGATTCAGTATATGACGTCACAATATTTGACCTTTGACCTCTTGACATGACCTTTACCTTTGTAGTACATAAAAAATGGAGACTCCTTATATGTGTGTCCAAATATCAGCCCTCTTCTATATATGGAACAAAAGTTACACTGCATTTTATAACAGAGTGTTATATGCTTGTTTATTGCACTTAGATAGCGTAAACATATTTCAAAATGTAAGCTCTCAAGTGACCAAATATAGGATTCCCTGATTTTTTCACAAAATGTGACGCAAATATGCCAAAACTTATTATTTTTCTTCCAGGGATCATTTATTGTTGTCAATATAGTAATATTATTCTTTTTTCTCCAGTACTTTTTAAGAAATGGGTTAAAATAGAATCCACGGGTGTTTTGTCCTAACTTAATACCAACTTCAGAGTACTTTCATTAAGTAAGATTACCCTTTGTTCCTACTCTACTCTCGGATTCGGATAATGATTAGAACAAACTTGAATTTACACTGTGTACATTAACTTCAGCTTTTACATAAAATACCTTATCTGGCTCAATTGTCCTTGAAGAAATGTGTTTTTAAGGTTACACTTGAATTTTAATTACTTATTTTTGACAGATGGACGGAATTAACCGAAGAACAGCGATTAAGATCTAGATGTGATCAGAAACCTCCCTTGAGCTTTCAATCAGTTGAGCAAAAAGGTTAAATAAATATAGGTACATTTTAATATAAGAATCAATATACATGTAAATGATGAGAACAATGAATAGTGCAAAATAATCATTGAAAAACAAATTTAAAAAACGATTTTTAGCTGCACGGTTCCGTGTATTATTGCGGAAAAAGTTTTATTTAAACATACGATCCCCCAAGAAATGGACATCAAAGACATTTGAATAAATTATTGATCACCGGGGTATAAAGCGACAAGATGAATAATTTATATTAAGAAAATTTAAATGTGTTTTAAATGTTTCCTAATGTTTTGATACATGTTTATTATCATCGACTACATCCATTTCAATTTTAGTTCCAATTGATTTTTTTCCAAGAAGACTAAAACTATGTATAACAAAAATGAATAAATCCTGTGTTTGCGTTTTTAGCTCACCTGAGCCGAAGGCTCAAGTGAGCTTTTCTGATCAAAATTTGTCCGTCGTCTGTCGTCGTTGGCGTCGTCGGTGTCGGCGTCGTAAACTTTTCACATTTTCATCTTCTTCTCAAGAACCACTGGGCCAATTTCAACCAAACTTGCCACAAAGTATCCTTAGGTAAAGGGAATTCAAGTTTGTTCAAATGAAGGGCCACACCCTCTTCCAAGGGGAGATAATGATGAATTAGTGAAAAATTAATGGCATTTTAAAAAAATCTTCTTCTCAAGAACCACTGGGCCAAGAAAGATAAAACTCGTATGAAAGCATTCTCAGGTAGTGTAGATTCAAGTTTGTTCAAATCATGACCCCCGGGGGTAGGGTGGGGCCATAATTGCTGACCAAAGTTTTACATAGGAGTATATAGGGAAGATCTTTAAAATTCTTCTTCTCAAGAACCACTGGGCCAGGAAAGATGAAACTCATGTGGAAGCATCCTCAGATAGTGTAGATTCAAGTTTATTCAAATCATGACCCCCGGGGGTAGGGTGGGGCCACATTAGCTGACCAAAATTTTACATAGGAATATAAAGGGAAAATATTTACTAATCTTCTTCTCAAGAATCACTGGGCCAGGAAAGATGAAACTCATGTGGAAGTATCCTCAGGTGGTGTAGATTCGAGTTTGTTCAAATCATGACCCCGGGGGGTAGGGTGGGGTCACAATGGCCGACCAAATTTTTACATAGGAGTATATGGGGAAAATCTTTAAAAATCTTCTTCTGAAGTACCACTGGGCCAGGAAAGATGAAACTCTGATGTGGAAGCATCCTCAAGTTGTGTAGATTCAAGTTTGTTCAAATCATGACCCCCGGGGATAGGATGGGGCCACAATGGCTGACCAAAGTTTAACATAGGAGTATATAGGGAAAATCTTTAAAAATCTTCTTCTCAAGAACCACTAGGCCAGGAAAGATAAAACTTATGTGGAAGCATCCTTAGATAAAGTAGATTCAAGTTTGTTCAAATCATGACCCCCGGGGGTAGGGTGGGGTCACAATGGCCGACCAAATTTTTACATAGGAGTATATGGGGAAAATCTTTAAAAATCTTCTTCTGAAGTACCACTGGGCCAGGAAAGATGAAACTCTGATGTGGAAGCATCCTCAAGTTGTGTAGATTCAAGTTTGTTCAAATCATGACCCCCGGGGATAGGATGGGGCCACAATGGCTGACCAAAGTTTAACATAGGAGTATATAGGGAAAATCTTTAAAAATCTTCTTCTCAAGAACCACTGGGCCAGGAAAGATAAAACTTATGTGGAAGCATCCTTAGATAAAGTAGATTCAAGTTTGTTCAAATCATGACCCCCGGGGGTAGGATGGGGCCACAATGGCTGAGCAAAGTTTTACATAGGACTTGAAAGGGAAATCTTTAAAGATCGTCTTCGCAAATACTTCAAAGCCATGATCATTGATATTTTGATGGAATCGTTCTCAAGTAGTGTTGATTCTAGTTTGTTCAAATTATGACCCCCAGGGGTAGGGTGGGGTCACAATGGGGGATCCAAGATTTACATTAAATATATATTTTAAAAAATCTTCTTCTCTAGAATAGCAAAGCCATGATTAGTGATACTAGTATTTATATGGAAGCATTTACGGGTAGTGTAGAATTAAGTTTGTTCAAATCCTGATTTAAATTTATTTAAATCATGGCCCTTTTGGGTAGGGAGGGAAACAATGGGGAATCAAATTCAAATTTTTATGAAGTTATATATAGGAAGAAAATGTTTTTGAAATATCTTTTTATCAAGAACAGCAAAGTCATATGCTATATTAATATGAAAGCATTCCCAAGTAGTATTAAATTCAACACCCCCCTTTCTGAGTTGTGCTTTTTCCTAGCCGATTTGCTCAGGTGAGCGATGTGGCCCCTGGGTCTCTTGTTTTCATAAATAAAATGTGTCTTTCAAATTGTTTGAAAAAATCCTCATGAAAATGATTTTTCTCAAACTTGCATCAGATATACGTCATTTTTCTATTGTTTTTCCTTAAAATACCGCCTTTTGCATTTATTGATATATATATTTTTATATAAATATTCCAGTTCCGTTTTCCCAAATGTATCAAATATGTCATCCTTAAAGAATTGTATGTTTGCTCTCGTCCGACCTAGAAAATGACCCTACTCAAAACTTTTTTTACATTCCAGAATGCGATTTTTTTCTCTTACCCCGTCAACAAACATATGAACAAACATGTTAAAATTGATTGGAAAAAAAGATTTTCCAAAGTTTCTTCTGGGTCAATGCTTTCACCCTGAATACTGTATTCATTACAAAAAAAAGCAAAAAAAAAAAAAAAAATAAAAAATAAAACATAAAAAAAAAATGAAAAAAAAATAAAAACAACCTCTGGAAATTTCAGAGTTGGGATCAACTGCAAAGGATGATTAAGCATCCCATGTCGACCGGTCACACCCCCTGAAGCTCATGCATTGTTTATCCTTATATATTTAGAATAATGCTTCTCTGCCCTTGCCCTATTCAGAGTAATAAATATTGGGGCAATAGGTATGTGGGAAAATATTTTTCCAGAAAAATTTAACATTTTTGATTACGGTATACTAGAAATAAAAAAAAATATCGCATCCTGAAGAAGGTTTTTAGTCGTGCCATTTTAATCTGTCGGTCGGGAGAGGGCAAACAAACAATTTTATAAGGATGGATTTTTAATACATTCTGGAAAATGGAACTTACATAATTAACAAAAAAGAAAGACAATAGAAAAATGTTGGAGATTTGAGGCAATTTTGAAAGAAATACTTTTCATCTTACTGCAGAGTTATTTGTCAATTACGTTGTATTAAAAGTCACATTTTATTTTTGTAAAAAACAAAAACAAAGCAAAACACACCTCCTCCCCCCCCCCCCCAAAAAAAAATTCAAACGCAATCAAAAGTTTTATTCGCGTCTTCATATGAGTGAAAAATTCTGAAGAGAGACGTTAAACAACATAAAATTTCAATAAATAATTCATTTCGTTGTTTTTATAATCAATAATTTATTCAAATGTCTTTGATATCCAATTTTAGGGGAACCGTATGTTCGAATAAAACTTTTTCCTAATCAATACTCAGAACGGTGCTGCTAAAAATCATTATTTTTTTTCTGAATTCTTGTTTTCAATTATTTATTCGTACTTGTTTGTTGTTCCCTCTTTTATATTGATTTTTATAATATGACGAACTTATACTTATAAACCTTTTTAGCTCAATTGAAATCTCTAGTAAAAATAGTAAGTCAAAATAATTTCCCAAATATCATATTTACAAATATTCAAGAATTGTTTTTTTTAAATCTTATTATCAGATGTGAATACTTTAAAATTCCAAGATACTTTAAAAAAAAACTGAAATCACAATAGCATCAAAACATACGACTTTTCAACTTTATATACAACCATTCCCAATGATAAATGAAAGTCCGCACTTTTTTAAATATCATTGAGAGCTGTTTTTTCCCCAAAAAAAATGAAACTCGTAAATTTACTTTGCCATTGGTCATTTGCAAAATTATTTCGTTAAAAACATTCTGAGTGTACATTATTATTATTATTATATTAAATAGATGCTCGAGTTTCTGATTGACAGTATCTAGACTACGTAGTTTTGTAAGACCAGACATACTAGTATTCGCCCCGACATTAGCAGACTATTTGCTCGAGTTTCTGATTGACAATATTTATGTTGTTCTATGGTTGATACAATGACTTTGTCAGCAAATACTACATGTGTTTTTATCATTAAGTCAAATGCTGACTGGCGTTTTTAATACAAATTGTTAGGCTATTGTTTACACATTGAATTGTCGAGGTCATCTCCGTTATTTTCCGATCAAGACAAGGAGCACAATGCAGGTGTGACCGGTCAGCAGGGAATGCTCACTCTTCTATGACACCTGATCCCACCTGGCTTTGATGTTTTGAAGGTCTTGGACTTCTGAACTTGAATACTGTTCATTGTCTCTATGTATTTTTCTTGACCGTGATTTGGCATGCTGCCAGACTTTTATTTGATGTTATTATCAAATATTTAATTTAGTACACTTCGTCATACTGGATAGAATATCTCTATTCGATATTTATTTCAAATATCTGATGTATTTTACTTCTTCGGAATAAGATAGAGATGTCTGTATATAGTATTATTCCTTTTGATGTGGAATGTATTTTATAAGGGCTGTTTTTTCTCCTTCATTTCCTCTTGAACATGCTTTACTATGCTGTTTGATCTTCATTTTATGCCTTTATCCAATATTTCATTTGTTAATTAAGCTTTGTAGAATACTTTTACTTGATGTTTATTAACATCAACTGATTTATTCTAATCCTTGTTTAGGTTTTCCAGGTCTGGGACAATGCAAGCCGCTATCCATCCATTAGCTCCTACTGTTTTACGAAGCTACATGGTCCGTTTGTCACTACATGATCTTGTCAATGTGACGTCGGGATAATGTGTTCTAGGAATGTTGGAATTTGTTATATAGATTATTTTGATTAATATAAGCAGGACAACTAGATTTACTCATCAACGTTTCGTACAACCCCGGTATCTCAGTCGGTATACAACTTGATCCGTGATCGGAGAATTGTGGTTGGAAAATTTGAAAAAGAATTTAAAGCCAAGGCTTCGTATCACGACAGGCGTTGTCACCATTCTCAATAACCATGAGTGCCGAGTAGAGTTTAAACTTTGAAGCCCATCACCGGTGCATGATGACGTCTTTCTATGAGTGAAAAATTCTCGAATGAGATGTAAAAACATGCAATTTATCAATCCATCCATCAAAGTCTCACTAGTTATTCGAAAGCATTATTACACTTGACTCTTCTTGACATAAAAGTCGTTCTTTCGTGTGATATGATGTAACTTTCTAATGCGAATTTGTTTGTTTGTTTGTTTGTTGTTTAACGTCCCTCTCGAGATTTTTTTTACTTATATGAAGACGCCAACCCTTGCCGTTGGATAGCTGCATTTTTTAAAAACTATACTCATCACTCAGTGACATGCACTAAGGTATCTTTTTCGTGCCAGCATTTTTTGCGACACTGGACCTCGATGTATACGGTCTTATCCGAAGGACCGGTCTCCATGTCTTACAGTGGGCGTCGAACTCACAATGAAAATATCAGCTCCTTACTCCACGACTATGGAGCAGACGCTCTACCACTGTGCCACAAGTAGGATTTTTGTTACCGAGCACGCTGACTGACGTTTTACGTACTAATTGTTAGTCAATTATTTATACACTGAATTGAAGACGTATTTTCCCGTTATTTCCGGATCATGACAAGGAACACACGGCGGGTATGTCCGGTTGGCAGGGGATGCTCACTCCTCCATGGCACCTGATCCCATCTCTGATTTTTTAGAGGTCCGTGTTGGCTCTGCTCCTGTCTTGTATTGTTTTATGGACTTTGATATTGAATATTGTTCGTTATCTCCATATCCTTCATTCACTTAAAGTAACCTTCTGGGGTATTTTTGAGAGTTATGTCAAAATCTCTGATATGACCCAAATATGCTGATTATCTGCATTATGAACAATGATAGAAAAATACGTCAAATCAAGTTTTAGTAACAAACTTAATAATAAGGGTATTTTATAAACGCCGTAGTGCCAAACAATACTAGTATATTATGGAATTCTCAAGACATGAGGAGTAACACACGGACAGACAGACAAACACCGTGTAAATTGATACATAACTATCACTCGTCTCTGCAAATGACACTAAATATGGAACAGACTTAAAAGACAAAATGAACTTTTCTTGGCATAAGTTTATGAAAAGATGACGAGAATTTTATTTGA
The DNA here is from genome assembly GCF_032062105.1 of Saccostrea cuccullata. NCBI lineage: Eukaryota > Metazoa > Mollusca > Bivalvia > Ostreida > Ostreidae > Saccostrea > Saccostrea cuccullata. The sequence continues at coordinate 9,537 of NW_026929078.1, read as the reverse complement.
CCCAGAGTGGACATTAAAATATATAAATGGTATTTTTGACGTACATTAGAAGAGCCATATTGCACTACTGTCCAGGTAGAGGCCGTGTTGCTGTATTTGACTTGGTATTTCTTCACCCATTCCATTAACCCACCCATTCCTTTTGTCAGCACAGCTCTTATCGACATTTCTCTTCCGAAATCTACCTGTGAAACAAACATTTATTGATATTATTCTCTCAGCATTTTGAATTGTAAGCAATATCAATGTAAAAGGTGTTATAATGAATAGTGAAATCGAAGAAATCAATAAACAATACAAGTATGTTTAGAGGGCATAAAACCAAGGACCCCTGGAAATTGGTGAGATCAGGGAGTACAAATCCCTTGTTCACCTTTCATATACTTCTCTAAGAATCGATCAAGGATAATTTTTCCATTCAATACAGGGGTCTCTTTGCAGATGCGACCAGTCGACCGGAGATATTGTTTCCAGATTTTTTTTTTGTTTGCCTTTTTCGGTATCTTCACTTTTTACATTTATTCAGACTGAACATTAATGCAGAATTAAAGTAATCAAAACTTTCACATAGAATTTTCATTTAATATGTCCGAAAAAAACATGTACCTGTATCCAAGGATTGGCCTGTGATACCTGCGGACTCCATCCTTGTGCATTAGACAATCGGGCTTTTAGGGCGGGGTACTTGTAGCTGTAGATACTTGATGCTGTAAGTTTATCGTCTGTTACATTCTTTACTAAATAGCTGTCACATGCATGGACTAAAAAAATAATGAAGATATTTATTGACGAAAACGAATCAAGGGCAAACCTAACATAATAATCTACAATAACATATGATTTAACTTAATGCAGATTAGAATAACCCACAAATCGACTGCGCTAGGTGTTAACATTTCCAGACTTATTTGTTTCTCAACAGTATACTATAAATATGATTTTTAAACCAAGAAAGGCAACTGACATATAACTTCATGTTACAGGAATTTCAACAAACTCATTTAAAATTAACATTCAAATTCTGTTTTTTGTTTTGTATTGTTTCAATTGCAAAAAAAAAACTTTACATGGCCTGGATATCAAGTATCTGAAACATAATCCTCCATCGTGTTCATGCTCTTCTTCACCCTATTACTATAGTTCTGCTGGACACCTTATTACAGTTGACGTAAAATAGGAAATAATGAAGACCTTAGATCACTTATTTTAGGTCCTAAATATAGGGAGCCCCAATCCTTCAACTGGCGTCTGAATTTCATAAATATTATGGATTCTGTTGAAGATTACGCCAGACGATAGGCCAGATATGAAAAAGAAGACGTTGACACTTAGTCAGAATGGATTAAATGTATCTGGTACATGCTAAAATCACGTATCAACAGAGTGAGGGGCAATATGAAAACCATCTATCCATCTGTATTCAATAATCTAGAAATGAAAAAAGAATTAGATAAATTACATGATCAGTACATACTGGTCCCTGCCGACAAAACGGTTAACAACAATGTCTTCGTTTGTAAGGCTCATTATATAAATTGTATTTAGAAGAACTTGGATTTAATGCTACAAGTGGTAATCCAACTTATACTCATAGTTCCCTTTCTAAGAAAGACATTCTTCAAAATCATACGAGGGCTGTTCAATAAATAATGTCCTGAACTGTATGACATACAATACAGATATCATATGACATTAAGCTTGACTTTTTCGCATTATTGAATCTTTAATGAATTTATAACAATTTATGTGACCACTTTTCATCACATAGTTTCATTGTGAGAAGCTAGAAAACAAGGCCTATTCGAGACACTGCCTTAGAAATGAATGGTAAAGAATCAGTAAACAAGAGTGAAATTAAACACTTCATAAAAAGTTCTGTAAAACTCGTTAGGAATCAAAAAAATATTCACTGAAATATGTAAAATTTACGGCAACCAATGTATGTTTTATTGACAAATAAGCAGGTATTTCAATGATAAAAAAAAATTATATAATGGGCATCAAAAATGGTACCGTCCTTGTCAACAAAAATTATAACAACTAATGTACCGTTTGCCAAATTTCAACAAATAATCACTGAAGTTGTAAGATTGACTTTAAAACACATAGCAGATTTGATAGACATCACTTCGGGAGTAGTTTACACTGTTTTAAAGAAACGTTTGACAGTTAAAAAGCTTAGTACTCAAAGGGCACCATATGTTTTGAAATTGAAAATGTTTTAATTGTAGTTATCCGCGTTTGTTTGAAATTCAAGCAGATAATGAAACTTTAAAATAGAATTTACAATAAGATGTACTTGACAAAAACAGGATAGGTCTAAGAAGAGCAAAGAATTGCAAGAGCACAAAGACAGAGTTATATGCAATTTTCTTAAATATTAGTGGTCTTGTTGTACAAATTCGTATTCAGGAAGGCAGTTTAATTTCTGGAAGGGTCTAAAAAGCAAATCTTTTGCAAAAAAAAATCGAAAGGTTAATGAGGACCCAGAATCAGGAACCCACTACATTAAACTTCTTAATGACAGCATCCAAACTCGCACGCCCTGAAGAGTTTAGGAGTTTTTGGGATAAAAAGAAAGTTATTTTTTTCACATTAACAATATTCGCCAGATTTTTCGATTTTTGACTTGTTTCATTTTCCAAAATTGAAAAAAAAACGCCTTTCAGAAGGAAGAAAGGAGTCTAGGAAATTATAAAATCTGCCATTTTCCAGTATACTTATACCAAAATGAGTTCTAAAATCAGAAATTGGATTAAAAAAATTTACGTTCATGTGTTTTAATTAAAAGAGAATATAAAGTTAAACCATTAAGACTAAATCATTGAAAAGCGTCTTTTGCTTCTTTCCGAGCACCGAGGACATTATTTATTGAACAGCCCTCGTATGTCAGTTTTGAATATTTTTAATATCCAGAGGAATCAAAATAATTTTGACCTACCGTATATATTTTGGATTCCGAACCTTCATAAGAATCCTTACAAACAAAGATACATTGCAGGTTCCAGTAAATGTTCAATCAAGCCTCTTTCTTTACTCTTCACTAAGATATTGACAGTAGTGAAGTGAAGGAAAAACTTCAAGAGTACTATGCAACAATATATTCAAGCAGCGGTGTAAATCAGATATGGATACTCAAAAATTCCAAAGAACTTTTGGACCATTTGAAATCACAAGATTTTACCAAATTCAACAGCTTAAAAACTTAGTACGACTTTTCAACTTTATACACAACCATTCCCCACGACAAATTAAAGTCCGGGCTTTTTTTATACCATTGACAGCTGCTTTTTCAATAAAAATGGAACTCGTAAATTTACTTACTTGGTCATTTGCAAAATTATTTTGTGAAAAAAATTCTGATTGCACACACAAGTAATCTGAAGATGACATCAAAAAGATGCTTCAGTTTTTGATTGACAATATCTATGTGGTTTTTGGAGACCAGGTCTTCCAACAGTCTATTGAAATTTGCATGGTTACCAATTGCTCTTAGTTATTAGCAGACCTATTTTCGTATTCATATTAAGCAGAATTTGTGCAAAATCTTATGCATGAAAAGAAGAAAACACTTGCTGTGGCCTTCTACTCAACATTTATAGATATATCGACGACGTATTGTCAATTAACAATGGTAATTTCCATTCCTATGTCGAAACGATATATCCTGGTGAGCTTGAGATAAAAGATACCAAAGAGTCTGACACATCTGTTTCATACTTTGATATTTTACTTGAAAAGACGTTAATGGTAATCTAAAAAAACCAACTCTATGATAAACGTGATGACTCTAACTTTTCAATCGCCAACTTATGCCGCAATATACCATCATCACCTGTGTATATATATATATATATATATATATATATATATATATATATATATATATATATATATATATATATATATATATATATATATATATATATATATATATATATATATATATACACGGCGTTTATATATCTCAGTTGATTCGATACGCAAGAGCATGCTCTACGTATGAACAATTTCTAAAACGAGGTAAATTATTGACAAACAAGTTGATGAAACAAGAATATCAGCAGTCTCGTTTAAAGTCATCATTTCGTAAATTCTTTGCTCGATACAATGACATTGTCAGCAAATACGATTTATCATTGAGTCAAATGCTGACTGATGTTTTTCATACTAATTAAGGTCTTCCGTTTCCAACGGAAGACTTTATTGTTTTCGTTCGGTTTCTTTTTCCCTATTATTATTATTATTTTTTTTTTCTTACCGATTTTTGTGCACGCCAGTTCTCGGAAACGGCTCGGTCGATTTTCACGAAACTTTCAGATCTGATAGATATTGGTCTGAACCTTATTGGAAAATTTTTATAAGTACGTCGTCACTTCTGGTCGTGAGATATGGACGATTTACTGATTTTAAGAGGGTCAGCTTGTCCCGGCAATCACTAAAAAACGAATGAAGATATTGACTTGGGATTTTCAGTGAAGGTAGAGGAAGGATTGCTAAATTGCTTTTTTGAGTCTATATCTTTCCAGCGCAAAAGGCGTTGAAGCTCGCCTGAGCTCGTTATAATTATTATTTTTCTGACCATCAAATTTTGTGCACGTGATTTCTCGAAGACAACTGGAGATTTTTATGAAATTTGCAGGAACAATGTGTTCCTATCTGCAGTTATTATATCCTAGAGATTTTTTGGAAATTCCTTTCTGGTGCCAAGTTACGGACAATTTTCTGATTTTAAATTGACATTTTGTTCGCGGATAATCTAAAGAACGGTAAAAGATATCACTGTGAAACTTTCAGGGATTATAGATCGTGATAAGTACTATCCAAGACGCGATCTTTTGTACGTCGTCTCTACTTCCTGTCGTAACGGCATGCAAAGAAAAAAAGTCAAATTTTTAAACTTTTTTGTTTTTCAATATTTTCAAATTATATTTGTATGGTTGATATATACATTTCTCATTAGGCTGAATATATAATTTGTTTGTAAATTGATGAATTCGAACTCGAGATATTAACATTCAAAAGTCTGAAGCGTGATCTTAATGGCGGCGGTCTCTGTCAATTCCGACATTTCGCAATAGGGGTTTACAGAGGCAGCCGAGCGTTTGCTTGAACGAAAGTAACATAAGGAACAATGAAATGTGTAGGGATACTTGGATTGTCACGTCGTAGGTTCGTTGCAATTCGCTGTCAAACTACATTTCTTATCCAAGGTCTACTTACAAGTCTTCTTTAATTGGTTTTGGTTGTTTCTTAAAGTAGAAATAGAAAAGAATTAATGTGCAAATGAAGTACAATATCTATATCTTCTGTTTTGCATCACGGTAACACATAGCTTAAATCATAGTTATAATTAATAGTTTTTCAAGAATGTAGTAAGTAAAAAACGTGACCACTGTTTTCTAATGCACACTTGTGTCATATTAAATCAATAGAAAGGACAACTGTTACAATAAGAAAATATTTTATTTTTAAAGATAACAATTTTTCAAAGACCGTTTAATTCACCTATATAAACATTTTATTTTCTTAATGCAAGTTATTGAACATAATGGAATCTTATTTTTTTGACCCTCGTAGGGCGATCGAGGCATTTTTTTTCGGTGAAACATACCACCTTTTTCATGAAAGTGTAAGTAATCGGAATAGTCAACTTTCGTGATTGAAAATTGAAAAATTAACCATTCATAGTTGTTTCACTGCTTTAGTGTTATTTGCCTATATACGATTGATTGATTGATTGTATACTGTTTAACGTACCTCTCCAGAATCTTTCACTGATATGGAGACGGCACCATTGCCGGTGAAGGGCTGCAAATTTGGGCCTATGCTCGGCACTCAGGGCCATTGAGCAGGGAGGGATCTTTATCCTGCCACACCTGCTGTGACACGGGGCCTCGGTCTATACCGTCTCATCCGAAGGACCATGAACATTCCAAGAGAAATTTGCTAAGATTTACTCGTTGCGTTTGGCGCGAAATTATGAATAGTGACCCTTCTTTCATAGTTCCAAGACAGATTAACTGTTGCAGAATTATATGTACATACAAGTGAAGGAAGAGTAGTTGTTCAAATAGCGTAATCGATAAGAGTATTGGATTTTCACGCTAGTGACCCGTTTCAATTACCAGTGTGTCCAAAATATGTTTAATCCATTTTCAGCTCGATTTTATGGGTTATTTTTCGGAATCGGACGGAAGACCTACTCGTTGCTCGCAACGAGATCGTTTCTAGTTGTTAGTCCATTTTTTATACACTGAATTGACGTCCGATTTTTCCGTTATTTCCCGATCATGACAAGGATCACATGGCGGGTGTGACCGGTCAGCAGGGTATGCTCACTCCCCATGGCACTCTATCCCACCTCTGATGTTTTAGTGGTCCGGAAGTATGGCCTTAGACTTAAGTACCCCCAGGGATGTACGAAAGTTTTATAGGTATTGTCATTGAGAAACTATTGTAGAGTTTTAATCTTTTAAACTAGACAGATGATGTTGTAGATAAGCACAAAATATTTGATATACGAATTTGGTAATAATTTACATGACAAAAAAATATTTCTTTTGTATACCCAGCTTCTGAATCACAAACGATAGAATTACAACAAATAAGTCACGCGAGGTGAACTCCAAACAGACAATGTGTGCATTTTATAAATAATAAAATTTGAAGATTTTACTTTTTCCTCCAAAAAAATAATTTAAACGAAGCAAATTTCAATCAGTAAAATATAATGGTTTGCTCTTAAATTTGGATAATCAAGGCGTTTATGTTTACTGATTTCGATATATAATATTATATTCATATCGGATTCGTCGGATTTTCCTTTTTTGCGGGGGAGATGGGGTGAATTTGTTTTATTTGGTTTAGATATTTTTGTTCCTTACACTTGCTTCCAAAAATACTCGTTCAATTCTAATTTAATTATATGTTTGAAATACAAAGATGATTCTTCACTGTTCAGCTAACAGTCACGAGATATACATGACTAAATAAATGTAGGAGATACGTTACTTGAAGCAAAAAAGTGCATTTCTAGATACTAGTATATCCATTTGCTGCAAAAATAATTTTCATTACAACATGTACAAAATTCAAAATTAAAGTATCTTACCTTTTTCGGGCGTAGAATTTCCAACAGTCATCCAGATAAGTAAATGTAACGTGGAACGCAGCATGACAGAATTCTCATAGGTGGTTTTAGTTATATTATTCACGCCAGACGCCTTTGGGTGTAGAAGGTAGTTCTATATAGACTCATTATATGTCACCAACGGATGAGCGAAAATCAATGTGAAACGGCGTCATCAGTAATGTATTATTTTACATTATGCAAACAGACCCCTCACGAGATCTGAAATCTCCATATATAAATATATTTTACGATTTTAATGCATTGGATTTTCTAATAATTTGAATTTGATTTTAATGTTTATGCACAATGGGTTTGTGACAAATTGCATGACATTATTTGCATTATTTCTTATAAAACATTTAATTGCATTGTTTCAAACAATGGGTAAACCATGTTTTTCATCATGAACCTCTGTTGTATTCACCTGTCACTTCAGCAAATCATATTGATTACTTCTCGTACACGTTGCATTCAAATTCTACATTTTATATCTTTTATATGAAAAGAAAAAAAAAAGGAAAAAGATACTGCGAGTAAAAACATATTAATATAGGAGTTAATCATAAGAAATACAAAGGCTTTTTTACGGTACTTGCGCATTTTGTTTGATTCTCTCAAACTCCTTTATCGACTTTACCGTCTTATCCTTGACTTTTTAATGAGATCTTGTCTCAAGAGAAGTTCATTTCATTCTATGTATTGTAAAAAAGGGGAAGGATTCCTTTTATTTATATAAGGTCGTGTACTTTAATTTATATGAGGTTCATTCCGACATAATCCTCATTGTGATGTGTTCAGATCTTTGTACAGTGACCATTAGAATTTCGGAGCGTAGCGAATTAGATCTGATTTTTATCAGATCGGAAAAACGTAAGCCAAAATACGACCTAATGATAGGTCATATTTGCTAACAAGGTCCTTGTAACGACCATAGAATTTATGCCGATTTTCTGTTTATAAACAAGCCTGTTGAAATCCCTGTAACATCAACTTATCTGAAAGCAGCCCGTGTCGTCTTAAAAGTTGTCCAGTTTTTGACGAGCATATATCAACAGTTCTTTAACATAAAAATATTTTTTCATTTTTAGTACATTTACTTTTGTTTTTAATGTAACACCTAGCTGTATACTTTCGAAAATACTTCATTTAGACATTAAATATTTCAGTTTTAAATTGAAATTGAAACCCCTTGAAAAAATATACAGGGTTTGCAATGGCAGGTTATACCCGTTTGATATGTTTAACATTTTTTTCTTTCTCCTTTTTGATTGTTTCATCCCAGCACAAACTAACAAGAGTAGTTACCGTTTTCACCACTTCAATTGTGAAATCTGCCTTTGATATCAACTCCTCTGGGTTGTAGTAAATGACAAAAAAATTGAAAATATTATCAATGATAATGATTTAGGATAGTCAGGGTTGGCAATTATTGCCTGTAGAATTCCGTCTTGATTGTTAGAACTTCGACACTGAATCAATGTAAAAGAAAAGAACATTTTGATAATTTGTATTGATAATTGAGAAAAATTGTTTATTGAATTTTGGGCAACAACGATCCGTGTATTAATGAGAGAGACTGTCAATAAAACATAAGTTTTTTGGAAATCGAGCACCAAGCACCCAAAACTTGTTTGTTTAAATTCTCCATTATTAGAAGAAGATAAAAAATAGTTTTATATACAATTATAAAATTGTTCAAGTTTTTCAAGAATGTCTTAAAAAATATTTTTAAGTCGTAACGTCATTTTTTTTTTCAATCGGTATCTTTCAAGAACCTGCAAGTCTTCCCTTACTCATTGTCATTCATTCACTGAGTACACCTTCCGTAGATTACAGTATACGAGGAGAATTGTGAATTAAAAAAAACTAGGGACAGCCGTTCCATGTGGATGTAATGACAATGTCGATAGTGTTGGAAATCTTTCCAGTGATCGAGCCCACAGTGTAACCATGTTAATTACGAGGGCTGTTCAATAAATAATGTCCTGAGGTGTATGACATACAATACAGATACCATATAACATTAAGCTTGACTTTCTCTCATCATTAAATCTTTAATGAATTTATAACAGTTTATGTTACCACTTTTCATCATATAGTTTCATTGTGAGAAGCTGGAAAACAAGGGCTATTCGAGACACTGCATTATAAATGAATGGTAAAGAATCAGAAAACCAGAGTGAAAATAAAAGCTTCATTAAAGCTTTCTGTAAAACTTGTTAAAAATCCCAAAGAAATATTCACTGAAATATGTGACATTTACAGCACCCAATGCCTGTTTTATAGACAAATGAGCAGGTGGATTTCAATGATAAAAAAATATATAGTAATGGGAATCAAAAATGGGTACCGTCCTTACCAACAAAAAAATATAACAACTTATTTTCTGTTTGCCGAATTTC